>NC_034182.2:20139554-20179554 GCF_002021735.2 Oncorhynchus kisutch | reverse complement strand
TTGTTTCCTTGCCACGATACTGCTAAGTATCACGATACTGCTGAGTATCACGATACTGCTGAGCATCACGATACTGCTGAGTATCACGATACTGCTGAGCATCACGATACTGCTGAGTATCACGATACTGGTAAATCCCAGCTCCGGCCACTCTTTTTGAGTTTCTTATTTTTGCCCCTAGTGGAGAGTTTTGACGGAGTCTCCCCGGTGTTCTGGGGACCTGCAAAAACGTAACATTTCTACTTGAATCTGGAGTGATCTCTCGGAGAGGAGACCACTCTGAGAATACACACACACACACACACACACACACACACACACACACACACACAGCAGATACTGTCCAAGCTGACTGAGCAACCTTGTTCAAGGTCATGATGAGGAGTGTGTGTGTGGAGGACTCTGTGTGTGTGTCTGTGTGTGTCCTTCCAGAGGAAGTCAGTGAGACAGATTGACAGGAAGTGATCTCAGAGGTCCGCCAGGGTCAGTCGTCCCCGCCCGTCCCCTTGGTCTGTCCCCTTGGTCTGTCCTCCAACTCTGCCCCCGCTACAACCCAAAGACCTCCGTAAGGAGGTCACCACACACCCGTCCTACCTGAGCTCTCACACACACACACACACACACACACGCCCCAGTCTTGCTCTCTCGCCCTCTCCCTAGGGGTCCCCCTAAGCCTCTGACATTCAACTGTCATAAACCTATACACGCAGATGGCACAAAGACACACACACACTCACACACAGAAGTCCTTCATCCTCTGGCCGAATCAACTGAGCTTACAGTACAACACACAGATTCTGAGTCTAAACCGAGTTCAAAAGGATGGCTAGACTTAAAGTAGACAGTTTGTGTCCTGGCTGGCATGTTGAAAGCAAAGGCATATAAACAGTAGATACACTATATATACAAATGTATGTGGACAGCCATACAAATTAGTGGATTAGACTATTTCAGCCACACCCGTTGCAGACATGTGTATAAAATCAAGCACACTGAAGGAAAATCTTAACACTACAGCACACAATGACATTCTAGATGATTTTGTGCTTCCAACTGTGTGGCTATAGTTTGGGTTAGGCCCTTTCCTGTTTCAGCATGACAATGCCCCCGTGCACAAGAAGGTCCATACAGAAATGGTTTGTCGAGTCCGGTGTGGAAGAACTTCAATGGCCTGCACAGAGCCCTGACCTCAACCCCATCGAACACCTTTGGGATGAATTGGAACGTCGACTGTGAGCCAGGCCTAATCGCCCAACATCAGTGCCTGACCTCACTAATGCTCTTGTGGCTGAATGGAAGCAAGTCCCTGCAGCAATGTTCCAACATCTAGTGCAAAGCCTTCCCAGTAGAGTGGAGGCTGTTATAGCAGCAAAGGGGGGACCAACTCCATATTAATGCCCATGCTTTTGGAATGAGATGTTCGACGAGCAGGTGTCCACATACTTTTGGTCAATGTAGTGTATCCATTTATTTGTTCCTCAGTAAAGGATTACAGTAGCACAAAATTCTAAGAAATATTTTAAGCCTGTTTAAGAAAAATGTTTTGAGGACATCTTTGCATTATACTTTTGCGGGATTTGATGTTACAAAAAGCATAAACAAATGGCAAAAAGGTTTGTGTCACATTTGTGAGAGACCTAGAAGAAGAGCTTACGGAGAACGTATGAGCGATTCATAAAGCCTGTCTTTCATTAAAAAGTGGGATCTGACAGACTAAAGTTGTATCCTAAATGTTTATCTACTAGGACATTCTCTTGTCCCATACATGTGACCCAAATGGCACCCTATTCTTGTGCACTATCGGTCCTGGTCTAAAGTACCGTACAATGAAAAGGGTGCCATTTGGGACGTAGCCATTGCGATGTGAGTCAGAGAGGAGTTAGTTACTAAATGTATCACAGTAACGCAGCTGGGGACTAGGGCAACACGCAGAGGAATTATAACAACACACACACACACACACACACACAGGAACAAGAAGACAACAGTTCTAAGGCATTAACATCTCCCATTGAGGATGTTCTTCCTGATGGGACATGAAACAACAGGGAGTGTGTCGTGTCAGAACTGGAAATCACAGACCGAGTCCCCAAATAGCACCCTATTCCCCTGCCTAGTGCACCACTTTTGCCTCTGGGCCCTGATCAAAAGTAGTACACTTTGTAGGGAACAGGGTGCCATTTGGGAGGCAGTCCCAGTGTGGTGTGGTGTTACGTACAGAGTAACACTTTAAGTGATGTACATGCCATGTGTGCTTAAAGAGCATTTTCAATTAGAATGTTTTGCAGTCGACGTCAGATTAATGTCATATCTAGTTACTGCAGAAGGTGCTGACAGTCTGAGCAGAGAACTGTAGTCAAACAAAACGAGTTCCTTTTGACAACACAATGCCTGTAGGCTTACGTCATGACAGACTGACCACGTTGACCTTTCAACGACTGTGAGAACATTAAAAGTTTTAATAATGGTCTTCATCAACATGACTTCTCTGACTATCTCCATTTCTACCTCTCCTTATCTTTTGCTCTCTCCTTCCCCCTCTCTCGCTCACTCTGTCTCTCTCTCTCTCTCTCTCTCTCTATTCCGTTCTCTTTCTCCATCTCCCTCTATCGCTATCTATTTCTCTCTTTCCCTTTCTCACTACCTGTTTGGGGTTGTTTAGGGTACCAGTTTAGGGTCATTTGGGGCACCCGTTTGGGGTTGTTTGGGATATCTGTTTGGGGTTACTTTGGGGTACCTATTTGGGGTTGTTTGGGATATCTGTTTGGGGTTACTTTGGGGTACCTATTTGGGGTTGTTTGGGGTGAGTAGTAGGCCCTGGAAAAAAACATTTCACTACTAGTCCTTGATGCTCGAATCAACAAAGGCATATGTGACAAAGTATATGATTATAAGAATGTCTATAAAACCTTGTACTGTACATGTAAGTGTAGCCTACCTAAGACATTAAGTGGGATTTTTGGTCTAACAGTAATGTTATAATATGCTATTATATAAACGCAACATAACATGCAACAAATTCAAAGATTTTACTGAGTTAGAGTTCATATAAGGAAATCAGCCAATTGAAATAAATTCATTAGGCCCTAATCTATGGATTTCAGATGACTGTGCAGGGGCGCAGCCATGGGTGGGCCTTGGAAGGCATAGGCCCACCCATTTGGCAGCCAGGTCAACCCACTGGCGAGCCAGGCCCAGCCAAACATAATTTTTTTTTTTTACTCCACAAAAGGGCTTCATTACAGACAGAAATACTCCTCAATAACAGGGATGTAAACAAATTTGTGCACAACATTTGAGAGAAATAAGCTTTTTGTGCTTATTTTGAGGATTTTTTATTTCAGCTGACGAAACATGGGACCAACACTTTACATGTTGCGTTTATATTTTTTGATCAGTGTAGAATATTAATTCATCATTAAGTGATCTTGCGAGACATTGATTCTGCTTTGATCTAAACTTGATTAAATGAGCACCATTCTGAGTGTTGCTTCGGCATCCCTAACGTTCCACTCCTGTAGCAGTAGCCTATGTGTAGGTCTGCAAGAGCAACTTCAAGAAGCTCCTCGTGAAATATATTTGTCATCTTCATTTAGAAGGTTTTGGCTGCAATTCCCTTCAGAACACACCATCACAATAAATGTAATTCTACATTTCAAAGGAAATAACAATTTCTCACGTGGGAATAAGAACTTGCGGCAAACGGCGAAAAATACCATGAACCTTTGTGTTTTTTTTTATTAATTTTTCCCCCTTTTTCTTCTCACTTTTGTGGTATCCAATTGTTAGTAGTTACTATCTTGTCTCATCGCTACAACTCCCGACCACTGCGCCACCCGGGAGGCCGGGACCTTCGTGTTTTAATAACGTTGAATAGCAGATCATGCCATTTGACTTCTATTAAGAACGCTCTCATGGAAAAGTGTTCTATCACATCAAGTTTAAGATCTTTAATAGGCTGATGAGGAGGTGGTTACGGGAAATAATCACTGGAACCTGGTGATGTTAGCATAGGGCTAATGTGTGACAGGTTATCTGATGGGACCAGCTACAATGTAATAAACCTATCACGAGATACCACGTCGACGATTTTAATAGGCTGATGCTAAAACTTAACCTTGAACTTAAACTTTTTCTAATGTTTGCAAGTGTGGCCCCAGGGAGACCAGTCACACACGCAGAGCTAAAGAACAGCTACTACTTAAGACTCTTTTAAGACTCCATTTTGCTGTGAGTGGAAGAGTCAAAGTTAAGAGAAGATTTGTTCCCCTATTCCTAGGGGAGATGATAAGACTAAACTGAGCAGCTTTTCTGTCATTGAAGCTGAAAAGTTAAGTCTAAATGGACCCAGCAACTTGGTATAGTCACATCAAACACACATACTGTACAGACAATCTCTCTCTCTCACACACACACACGCACACACACACACACACACAGGGAAAGAGATTACTTCCAGAGCCCATTGTATCGGCAGGAGGTTGACAGGAAGCAGTTCTCCATCCACTTCCTGTCCAGTTCCTGACCAGACAAGACTAATAAACCTCAGACGTAGATATACAATATATGGAACTCACACACCACCCTTTATTTCATCTGGAATTTCTATCACAAAAAGGTGCTTGTTGGCTAGGTATCATATGGAGAACTATTGCAAACGTTGAAAAACGTACATTTGAATGACATTCTGAAATTCTGTTTTAACTGAATAACCTTGGGACTGATCACTGTTCTATAAATTCTAGATCTATGCTCCAAGCCAGCTGCAGACAAAAGTGAGAGCAGTCCTGTATCCTCATCCACACCCAAGTCAAATAGATAAGACACACACTTGAACTACACGAAGGGAGGCCAGGGTTGAGACACACACACACACACTCACACCCACCTAATATAAACTGCAGCTCAGACACAGGACATGATGGGATAAACTGTTCTCTACAGACAACAGCCTGGAGACAATACAGTTAATAACGGAAATGATAAGATACTAAATGATTAGAGAAGAGAGGGGGGAGGGAGGGAGAGAGAGAATACAGTTAATAACGGAAATTAGAAGATACAGAATTGACTCCTGAATGGCACAGCGGTCTAAGGTACTACAGGCATCACTACAGACCCGGGTTCGATTACAGGCTGTCACCACCGGCCATGACCGGGAGTCCCATAGGGCGGCTCACAATTGGCCCAGCGTCGTCCGGGTTAGGGGAGGGTTTGGCCGGGGGGGGGGGGGCTTTAAGTGGCTCATTGTGCTCTAGCAACACCTTGTGGCGGATCGGGCGCCTGCAGGCTGACTTTGTCGTCAGTTGAATGGTGTTTCCTTCGAAACATTGGTGCGGCTGGCTTACGGGGTAAGCGGGCGGGTGATAAGAAGTGCAGTTTGGCGGGTCATGTTTCGAGGACTCTCCCGAGCCCGTTGGGGAATTGCAACGATGAGACAAGATCGAAATTGAATTGTAAAAAAGAAAAAGATACAGAAATACTACAGGAGGGGCTATATGGAAAGAGAGAAGGAGGGGGAGGAAAGGATGGGGGAGGGAAAGGATGGGGGAGGGAAAGGGGAGGAGAGATTCAGTTAATAAAGGAAATGAGAAGATATTGAATGATTGGAGGAAAGAGTAGATGGGGTAGATGGAGCGAAAGAGGGGAGGAAGGGTGGAGAGAGAGAGAAGAGAGACAGGGAGAAAGAAAGAAAAGGAGGAGTGGGAGAGCGAGAGAGGGTGGGGCAGAGGCAGCCATGAGGGACCACAGAAAGAAGATCTGGTACCACACACGCAAGCACAGACACACACACATACTGACAGAGCCAAAACATAGGGATACCACTGGGAGAGTGTCACATGGAGGTCAGATCCATCATTTACACACCAACTCAATTCAGAAATACACACACACACCTCCTCTCCTCCTAAGCACACTTCTCCACCCTCCTCTCCTTGTCCCCCTGCTTTATCCCTCATCGAGCCTCCTCTCCTCCGCCCTCCATAATCTCTCCCTCTATCCCTACTATTGGCTCTTTAACTCTGTCTCTCTCTCTCTCATCCATCCTTTCTTCAGTGTCATTACATCTGTCAGGCTAAGGAGCGTGATGAGGCTGCATTTAGAAACTCGTTTGCATAAAAATTCTATGAGCTTTAATTTCTATCCCATTCATTTTTATAGATAATTACCCAGAGGATAGAAAGACATGGAATGAGTGTGTGTGTGTGTGTTAAAGCCACATTAGTCCTACCCCTGACACATTGTCTCCAGTGAAGTGTGATATGGTGAATGCTGAGCCTGTGGTATGCGGTTCTATAGTATAGTTAGAGTTATTTTAATGACTGGCCGGGGTCTAATGGTATGTTCTAATGTACTGTTGGAATCTCATGGTGGAATACTGTTACAAGTCCAAGGGCCTAAACAGTGTGTGTGTGTGTGTGTGTGTGTGTGTGTGTGTGTGTGTGTGTGTGTGTGTGTGTGTGTGTGTGTGTGTGTGTGTGTGTGTGTGTGTTTCCTCTCTCAAAACACACAGAGGCAGTGACCCCAGTCAAACTCGGTCACCTCAACACGTGTATGTAAGGATTCCTAGAGTTCAGGGGTCAAGGTGAAAGATCTTAACTACATTCAAATGGTGTGTAATTCCCTCATCACGCAGAAAGCCCTTCAGTAGGACTCTCACACACACACACACACACACCAGTAACACGTGACTGTGAGGTATCCAGCACGGGGACTTGACATTCATACTGTAGCAACAGGGCCTAGCTCAGTAGGAACCATAGAGATACATAGAGATACAGCTTTATGCTAGAAACATCACAAGACCATCTGTCAGAATGGCAGAGTGTTTACTCACTCCAGAACTTTCAAACTTTAAAAAAATTCAATACGAACTTTCCCGCCTAAGAAAAACTAATTAGTGTAATGAATATTGGCCATATACCACAACCCCTCTGGCCTTATTAAGTACAACACTGTCATGGTCTTACAGAAGGGTTAAACAACAATAAAACAGAGTGACTATCCCTGACCGAGTCTGTAATACCAACATGTTTCATGCAGACCACCATAGTCCCTGTGCCCAAGAACACTAAGGTAACCTGCCTAAATGACTACCGACCCGTAGCACTCATGTTTGTAGCCATGAAGAGCTTTGAAAGGCTGGTCATGGCTCACATCAACACCATTATCCCAGAAACTCTAGACCCACTCCAATTTGCATACCACCCCAACAGATCCACAGATGATGCGATCTCTATTGCACTCCACACTGCCCTTTGCCACCTGGACAAAAGGAACGCCTACGTGAGAATGCTGTTCATTAATTACAGCTCAGCGTTCAACACCATAGTGCCCTCAAAGCTCATCACTAAGCTAAGGACCCTGGGAGCCCCTCAGGGGTGCGTGCTCAAGCCCCTCCTGTACGCCCTGTTCACTTATGAATGCACGGCCAGGTACGACTCCAACGCCATCATTAAGTTTGCTGACGACACAACAGTGTCTGATCTGATCACCGACAACAACAAGACAGCCTATAGGGAGGAGGTCTGAGAACTGGCAGTGTGGTGCCAGGACAACAACCTCTCCCTCAATGTGATCAAGACAAAGGAGATGATTGTGGACTACAGGAAAAAGGAGGACCGATCACGCCCCCCATTCTCAAAGGTGCCGTAGTGGAGCAGGTTGAGAGCTTCAAGTTCCTTGGTGTCCACATCACCAACAAACTATCATGGTCCAAATACACCAAGACAGTCATGACGAGGGCACGACAAAGCCTATTCCCCCTCAAGAGACTGAAAAGATTTGGCATGGGTCCTCAGATCCTCAAAGAGTTTTACAGCTGCACCATTGAGAGAATCCTGACTGGTTGCATCACTGCCTGGTATGGCAACTGCTCGGCCTCCAACCGCAAGGCGCTACAGAGGGTAGTGCATACGGCCCAGTACATAAAGCTTGGGGCCAAGCTTCCTTCCATCCAGGACCTCTATACCAGGCAGTGTCAAAGGAAGGCCTTAAAAATTGTCAAAGACTCCAGCCACTTTAGTCATAGACTGTTTTCTCTGCTATCGCACGGCAAGCAGTACCGGAACGCAAAGTCTACGTCCATAAGGCTTCGTAACAGCTTCTATCCCCAAGCCATAAGACTCCTGAACAGCTAATCAAATGGCTACCCAGACTATTTACATCGTCCCCCAACCCCACCACCTATTTTACGCTGCTGCTACTCTCTGTTCATTATCTATGTAGAGTCACTTTAACTTTACCTACATATTACCTCAATTACCTCAGGTAATCAAACGACTACCCAGACTATTTGCATTGTCCCCCAACCCCACCACCTATTTTCCCTGCTGCTACTCTTTTCATTATCTATGTAGAGTCACTTTTGTATATCGCCTCGACACTGTTATTTTACTGCTGCTCTTTAATTATATATATTTTTTGACTGCATTGTTGTTTAAGGGCTTGTAAGTAAGCATTTCCCTGTTGTGTTTTGGCGCATGTGGAGAGAGAGAGAGAGATTTGGGGGGAAATTAAGACATAGGATACATTTTTCAACCCTTTTCCTTCTTTAAAATTAGGAATAAGTAAAGGCTTTTCCGGATAAACATTTGGGAAACAGATCTACATAAAAACACTATCGTGTTCATGCCAACTAATGTACTTTTGAAGAAATTGTTTAAGTATTGCCTTGTGCAAAACCACATCTCTTTAAGATATTTTTTTTCGCATTTCTCTCCCTCATGAGGAAAGCTCACAGAAGTAACAAGTAATGGTAGATCTATCAATTAGTTACAGCGATAGTACAGATATCATATTTTTGGGATGAATTATTCAAAGAATAAAACTCGTAATTCCGTCACCAAAAATCAGTAATGGAATTACTGCCGCTGAATTGGTTAAAACAGTCACATCACACAGTTGTGTCGCCTGGTACTGTCCTCCCTTCCACTGGAAGCTCATAACTGTTTGTTTTATTTTCTCTCGCTCTCTCTGCCTTTCTCACTCTCCGGTTAATGTCACCTCTCCTGGATCATACTGACACCTACCCATGAGCCCCCTCTCTTTCCATTTACTGTAACCAGCCCCCTCACCCGCCGAGCACCGGCCGACACCGGACGTTCACGGACGTTGAAAAGTAGTGGAAATTTGGTCAGTTCACCCTCGACTTAATGTTAACGTCCACAGACAGACCGGACCAAATCTGAACCTATCATAGACGAATGTTTCATCCGTTTGAATAGCACTGTACAGTGCAGTGAATAGAGCGCAGTAGAGAACAGTACAATACAACAAAGTAAAGAAAAGTAGAATATAGTAGAGTACAGTATATCGTACCGAACTGAATTATACTTTACTGTATTGTGCTGGACTCCACTGTACTGAACTCTACCTTACTCTGTTCTGCTGTATTGTATTGTACTGCACTGTACTGTGCTTTGCTGAGCTGCGTTGTATTGTATTGTATTGTATTGTACTGTACTGTGCTTTGCTGAGCTGCGTTGTATTGTATTGTATTGTATTGTACCTCACTGTGCTTTGCTGTGCTGTATTGTATTGTATTGTACTGCACTGTACTGTGCTTTGCTGAGCTGCGTTGTGATGTCCAAACTTGTGAAACATGAGGAGAAGGATATTCATATCTATAATTATGCATTTCTGTGTAGTACAGATCAGGGACCCATGATGTTATTCCGTTACCGTAATTCCGTTACCGGGTGTAAATCCACTTTAGAGCTCTGCTTTCCAACCCGATGGGCCCCAACATTATACATTGTGTTAGGGCCGGGTAGGCCCTGGTTTTTTTCATCAATAACTAGGTTACGGTAGGTCTTGGGTATGACTAAATTGATCCCCAATTTGCTCGTGCTCTGCTGCACAGTACAGTCATATCTGACTAAGATCATAACATGGTGACAGAAGTGCTTCATCCTCGTCAAATATAAAAACAGGAGAGATTATTTCACGAAAATAATCATGTTTTGTCGGAGTTTAGTGTGACGAAAAACAGCTCACTGCTCTCTCACGTCTTGTCATTGAGCAGAGGAGCCCAACCCGAGCCGTTGCTATGGATACTCATCGACTAAGATGAGCAGAGTGCATGCAGATCGAGCTGCCTGCGCGCAGGGAGTGAGTGACAGACAGAGAGGAGCAGCTAATGGATTTACTAACTGAGGAGGTTATTTCGGATTTCGCTTTAAATTTGGCAGAAGCAATCGGGCCTGGGTATGGTAGGGCCTTAATGTCGCGGGCATGGATAGGCCTTAAATTGTATGCCTATGCAGGGCTTTAATTCACTTCACTTATTGTAGTTCAATAACCAAAGGTGCCATGTCATAGCTGACACCCAATTCCTTCTGCAGACATCGGAGCAGATGTTGAACTTTTTCGGTTTTATTAAACATGGTGGCATAAAATCCTGAGGGAGATTTTATCGTAATTTCATTACCAAAAAATTTGCATCTGCATCAGTTTATCCCACAAAATGTGTTTTTGTAAATTTTACAGTGGAAATTGTTCAACTTTGAAATTAACGGCTTTTCTTTGGCATACACTTCAAAGGGAAAAAACTGAGTCAAAGCTGTAAATCCATCGCCGTGGAATTGCCCTTACCCCACTGATACTCCTCTGTACAAACACACATTCCCAGAGCCAGCAGTGTTTCATATCTTGGCATCGTAACTCTCATTTCCTTATCAATGAGACGCGGACTCCTTTTCCTTGCATGACTTGTACAAGAAAGGAGATCTCACGACACGCCACTGTTTCTCCTGTGTACAAGAAAGGAGATCTCACGACACGCCACTGTTTCTCCTGTGTACAAGAAAGGAGATCTCACGACACGCCACTGTTTCTCCTGTGTACAAGAAAGGAGATCTCACGACACGCCACTGTTTCTCCTGTGTACAAGAAAGGAGATCTCACGACACGCCACTGTTTCTCCTGTGTACAAGAAAGGAGATCTCACGACATGTCACTGTTTCTCCAGTGTACAAGAAAGGAGATCTCACGACACGCCACTGTTTCTCCTGTGTACAAGAAAGCTTACAGTCAACAACCAACGTTTCAGCTTTTCTCATCTTAGCATGAGAAGTGAAGTGCTAGTTTCCACATAAGAAGACAGAAGGCTCCTGTATCATGCCATTTAGTGGTCCAACATAACAGCAAACACATGACTTCTTGCAGCTTTTTGGGTCTTTCCAACACACACACACACACAGACACACACACACACACAGAGAGAGACAGACGCGCGCACACACACACGCTGCTGCTTTCGAATAAGCTAGCATTCCTCAGCTTTTCTTATAATGAAAAATACCCTACTCCTCGTGCTAGGTTGTTCCAAGCGCCGATTCCCGAAATCCCTGCATTCCCAGGCAGCCTTACCTGACCTGGTCCGTAAAACTTCCAGCTTCTCCATGTCTGCTTTCACACTTACTCACTCAGTAGGAGTGGGAACGGGAAGCGAGAGGGGAAGAGGGAGAGAAAGAAAGAGACGCTCCAGACTCTGAGGTAAGTCTTGTGAGTCATTAGCTGACTGAAGCTAGGAGTGTGTCAGCAAGAATGAGAAAGAGAGAGAAAGAGAGAGAGAGAGAGAGAGAGAGAGAGAGAGAGAGGAGGGAGATTTCTCTAGTATGTCGAGGGGAGAAAGAGAGGAAGTCAATGGTGCCGGCTCTGTTCACACCCTCCCCTCCTGTCTCCCCCTCTCCTACCCCCATCCTCCCCCTTCCCTCCCTCTGTGGCCATTGTCATCGCTGCGCTGCTTTTTCCTTCCCTTCCTCTCTAACCCTTTCCTGAACCATTTCCTGAGCACACTGGAGGTGACGGATAACTGGCCAATAGGGAACCTGGGTGTGTGTGTCCGCAGGAATGAGCACACCACATAAAAACACACACACACACGCAACACACACACACATGTTGGGAAAACATGACCACAACAAGAATCAGACCATGGCTGTAAAACCAAAAGAACACGCCAAGAAGCATAAACAACCAAACTAACAGAGAATAACTTGGTGTGTGTCTGCAGGATTTACTGTGCATCCACACCACAGGGCCGGTACCCACATAGAAACACACACACACACACACACACAGAACATGTTCACTGATGAGAGCGTTGGGTGAACTTTACCAACCAAACTAAAGAGGCTAACTCTGTGTGAGTGAGTGAGTTAATTGTGAAATTCCTCTTTGAAGCGTCTACAATCAGCACTTTCTACAGGCAACACCAAGCGCATGTCTGAGTAATCAGCAGATAATCTTATTCTCCTGACTCTACGTGTGTGTTTGTGCCATATGAAGAAACATTGAGGCTTAAGACTTAGCCAGTATAGAAAATATAAGTATTGCCAATGTACTCGCTTTCAAGGGCATGTAAAGTACATCAGTCGAGAGAGAGAGAGAGAGGGAGAGAGAGAGAGTGGGAGAGAGAGAGAGTGGGAGAGAGAGAGAGAGAGAGAGAGAGAGAGAGAGAGAGGGAGAGAGGGAGAGAGAGAGAGAGAGAGAGAGAGACAGACAGCCATGACGACAACAGTCTCTCTAAGAACACATAACACCCTGAACGACACCTCTCTCCCCCCTCTCTCCCCTCACCCTCTCTCCCTCTTCCTTCCTCACCCCTAAGATAAAAGGGCCAAGATAAAAGGATTTGATAGGCTACAGCCACGACAACGGTATGATCTATGGCATACACACATATTGTATACATACAGGGTGGAATCTGTACAGAATCAACTCACTTACTGGCACCATGGGACAAACTCACTAACATATATACATACACACACACACACACACACACACAGTCAAATGTACTCCCTAACACAGTCAGTAGACAGTGGATTTACATTCCTGCTATTTACATTCCCGCCGTCGATGTTTGTGGGACAACACTATGACACACCCTCTATGCCTGCAGCACATAGACCAGGTGACCAAGGATACACATACAGACTTTCTCTCATATAGATACATATAGTTTTCATGTTCACACACACGCACATTCACACACACAGATGTGTGCACGCAATCACTCTCACTCACGCACAGGAACACACACACACATGAATGAACAAAATGTACACACACACACACACAAACCAGTCACCAGCAGAGTACCATTCGGAATTCAACCTGCTTTAAACACCTGAATGTTGCCATAGCAACAGAAGCCTGCTCAGTCACTCACACACACTCATTCTCAATGATTTTCAGGGAGGTAGGGTAGCCTAGTGGTTAGAGTGTTGGACTAGTAAACGGAAGGTTGCAAGTTCAAATCCCCAAGCTGACAAATGTACGAATCTGTTGTTCTGCCCCTGAACAGGCAGTTAACCCACTGTTCTTAGGCCATCATTGAAAATAAGAATTTGTTCTTAACTGACTTGCCTAGTTAAATAAAGGTGAAATCATAGAGCTGGGTGATATTGTAAAAAGTAGAACCACAAGTTCCTAATTTTAATGATCCTTTAAACTACAACTACTATTGTAGTTTGATGGTTGTAGCCATCAATTGTCCCATTAAAATTCATTATTAGCAAACTTATTTCATTTCAGATGTCAAATTTCTCTAGTATAGGCTCTTTATCGTAGGGAACGATATCAGTTCAGTCAGTTTTACTAGGGTAAGTTTGGCGGTGTGAGTGAAGGAGGCTTTGTTGCGAAATAGAAAGCCGACTCTAGATTTGATTTTAGATTGGAGATGTTTGATATGAGTCTGGAAGGAGAGTTTACAGTCTAGCCAGACACCTAGGTACTTATAGATGTCCACATATTCTAGGTCGGAACCATCCAGGGTGGTGATGCTAGTCGGGCGTGCGGGTGCAGGCAGCGAACGGTTGAAAAGCATTTGGTTTTACTAGCATTTAAGAGCAGTTGGAGGCCACAGAAGGAGTGTTGTATGGCATTGAAGCTCGTTTGGAGGTTAGATAGCACAGTGTCCAAGGAAGGGCCAGAAGTATACAGAATGGTGTCGTCTGCGTAGAGGTGGATCAGGGAATCGCCCGCAGCAAGAGCAATATCATTGATATATACAGAGAAAATAGTCGGCCCGAGAATTGAACCCTGTGGCACCCCCATAAAGACTGCCAGAGGACCGGACAACATGCCCCCCGATTTGACACACTGAACTCTGTCTGCAAAGTAGTTGGTGAACCATCATCATCATCATCTTCTGGAAAACCATTGTATAGCAGCAGAGAGAGATGGAATCACAGAGAGACTGCATAACCTAGTCAGCCATCTATATAATAGGGTTGGGTAGTTACAGTTACCTATCCACAATTGTTATCAGTAATGCAATTTCTAGATTACCCAAGTTTCTGACTTGTGATCAGACTCGCTCAGGAGGAACAAATTGCGCCTTTTTTCAATGCTGAATTGAATGTCATTTGGAAAACCAAAAGATGTCATAATATTTTTTTTTCTCGCAAACATCCTTTCTAAATTTAAAAGTAATCCAAGAAGTAATCATCACAAGTTTTTTTAAAGTAGCTGTAATCTGATTACAGGTACAGTTTTTGTAATCAGACTACATGTAACTGACCACATGAAATCAGTTTACACCCCAACCCTATATATACAGTTGAAGTCGGAAGTTTAAATACACCTTAGACAAATACATTTCAACTCCGTTTTTCACAATTCCTGACATTTAATCCAAGTAGAAATTCCCTGTTTTAGGTCAGTTAGGATCACCACTTTATTTTAAGAATGAGAAATGTCAGAATAATACCAGAGAGAATGATTTATTTCAGCTTTTATTTCTTTCATTACATTCCCAGTGAGTCTGAAGTTAACATACAATCAATTAGTATTTGGTACCATTGCCTTTAAATTGTTTAACTTGGGTCAAACATTTGGGGCCCATTTCTCCTGACAGAGCTGGTGTAACTGAGTCAGGTTTGTAGGCCTCCTTGCTCGCAACGCTTTTTCAGTTCTGCCCACAAATTTTCAATGGGATTGAGGTCAGGGCTTTGTGATGGCCACTCCAATACCTTGACTTTGTTTTCCCTAAGCTATTTTGCCACAACTTTAAAAGGATGCTTGGAGTCATTGTCCATTTGGAAGACCCATTTGCGACCAAGCTTTAACTTCCTGACTGATGTCTTGAGATGTTGCTTCAATATATACACTTAATTTTCCATCCACATAATTTTCCACCCTCATGATGCCATCTATTTTGTGAAGTGCAACAGTCCCTCCTGCAGCAAAGCACCCCCACAACATGATGCTACCACCCCCGTGCTTCACGGTTGGGATGGTGTTCTTCAGCTTGCAAGCATCCCCCTTTTTCCTCCAAACATAACGATGGTCATTATGGCCAAACAGTTCTATTTTTGTTTCATCAGACCAGAGGACATTTCTCTAAAAAGTACGATCTTTGTCAGTCCCCATGTGCAGTTGAAAACCGTAGTCTGGGTTTTTTATGGTGGTTTTGGAGCAGCGGCCTCTTCATTCATGAGCGGCCTTTCAGGTTATGTCGATATAGAACTCATTTTACTGTGGATATAGATACTTTGAACCTGTTTCCTCCAACATCTTCACAAGGTCCTTTGCTATTGTTCTGGGATTGATTTGCACTTTTCGCACCAAAGTACGTTCATCTCTATGAGACAGAACGCATCTCTTTCCTGAGCGGTATGACGGCTGCGTGGTCCCATGGTGTTAATACCTGCGTATTATTGTTTGTACAGATGAACGTGGTACCTTCAGGCATTTGGAAATTTCTCCCAAGGATAAACCAGACAATTTTTTAATCTGAAGTCTTGGCTGATTTCTTTTGATTTTCCCATGATGTCAAGCAAAGAGGCACTTAGTTTGAAGGTAGGCCTTGAAATACATCCACAGGTACACCTCCAATTGACTCAAATGATGTCAATTAGCCTATCAGAAGCTTCTAAAGCCATGACATAATTTTCTGGAATTTTCCAAGCTGTTTAAAGGCACAGTCAACTTTGTGTACGTAAACTTCTGACCCACTTGAATTGTGATACAGTGAATTATAAGGGAAATATCTGTCTGTAAACAATTGTTGGAAAAATGACTTGTGTCATGCAGAAAGTAGATGTCCGTTATAACCGACATGCCAAAACTATAGTTTTGTGTGGAGTGGTTGAAAAACTAGTTTTAATGACGCCAACCTATGTGTATGTAAACTTCCGACTTCAATTATATACATATATATATAACACACTACATGGCCAAAAGTATGTGGACACCTGCTCGTCGAACATTTCATTCCAAAATCATGGGTATTAATATGGAGTTGGTCCCCCTTTGCTAATATAAAAGCCTCCACTCTTCCGGGAAGTAGTTCCACTAGATGTTAGGGACTTGCTTCCATTCAGCCACAAGAGCATTAGTGAGGTCGGGCACTGATGTTGGGTGATTAGACCTGGCTGGCAGTCGGTGCTCTAATTCATCCCAAAGGTGTTCGATGGGGTTGAGGTCAGGGCTCTGTGCAGGCCAGTCAAGTTCTTCCACACCGATCTCGGGACTTATGAAGAATGGGTGGTCCTGGGACTCATCCAGCTGGTCCTGGGACTGAGTTCAAACCTGTTCTACTAACACACTGAGGCCTCAGGACCAGAACATCCAATCAATCAGAATAAAACAAATTACAACACAGTCAAAACTAAAATTACATTGCTTATTGGGAAACCAGCATAAGCACAAAGCAAAATGCAGTGCTATCTGGCCCTAAATTGACAGTACACCATGGCTAACTATTTGACCATGGTTACTGATCAAAACCTTTACAAAGTACAGGCTCAGTGAGCACAGCCTTGCCATTGAGAAGGGTAGACACAGAAGAACCTGGCTCCCTGTAGAAGAACGGCTGTGCAACCACTGCACAACAGCAGAACTTGAGACAGAGCTGCATTTCCTGACTAAATGTCAAAAATATTTAAAAAAATTAGAGAGTGTCATTTCCCCAAATTTGAAACCCTTATTCAAGGTTTCATGGACCTCTCTGATGAGGATAGGCTACCCGTCCTGTTGGGCGAGGACGCAGAGAGCTGTGGGTTGGCAGCGCACTACATTGCTGCCTGCCATAAGATGAGGGACAGGGTCTGACAGACCAACCAACCTGCACATGTCCTCTATGCTTATTGTTCAATGTATGGTTATTTTGACCCTTGGTTATTGTTGTCCCGTTGACAATTCTGTTTATTTTATTTTAATATTGTAAATATCCAAAGTAAGCTTTGGCAATATGTACATTGTTACATCATGCCAATAAAGCAAATTGAATTGAATTGAGAGAGAGAGAGAGCGAGAGAGAGAGAGAGAGAGAGAGAGAGAGAGAGAGAGAGAGAGAGAGAGAGAGAGAATATATATGAATGTAAATAAGCAACAGCTGAAGATAAGGCAGTTTTGGCAGCCAAATATGAGAGAGAGATGCAGGGAGAATGATGGAGAGAGAGCGAGAGAGAGCGAGAGAGAAAGAGTATGTGTGTGCATGTACATAAGCAACAGCTGAAGATAAGAAGACAGTTTTGGCAACCAAATATGCGTCCTCCTGCCACAACCAGAGGGACCGCCAATGAAAAGTGCAATGAAACAATAGTATTTGCCATGTTGTTTTATTTGGGCTTTCATACCATATGGCTTTTCAGTCATGTTCAGTCTTGTTAAAACGAGTCTCCTACTACTTAGATTTGTATTTATTATGGATCCTAATGCAGCAGCTACTCTTCCTGGGGTCCAGCAAAATAAAGGCAGTTATATACAATTTGTAAAACATTACAATACATTTCACAACAGATTTCACAACACATTAAGTGTGGGCCCTCAGGCCACTACTCTACAACACACAATCCATGCGTACGTGTGTGTATCGTGTGTACTGTATGTTATCATTGTCACGTTCTGACCTTTATTTCCTTTGTTTTGTATTTATTTAGTATGGTCAGGGCGTGAGTTGGGTGGGCAGTCTATGTTTTTTTTTCTATGATTTGGGTATTTCTATGTTTCGGCCTAGTATGGTTCTCAATCAGAGGCAGGTGTCATTAGTTGTCTCTGATTGAGAATCATACTTAGGTAGCCTGGGTTTCACTGTGTGTTTGTGGGTGATTGTTCCTGTCTCTGTGTTTTGCACCAGATAGGGCTGTTTTGAGTTTTCACATTTCTTGTTTTTGTTAGTTTAATCAAAACAACCACGCTGCGCTTTGGTCCGCCTCTCGTTCAGATGAAGAAATCCATTACAATCATGTGTGTATGCGCGTGTCTGTACCTGGGTGTGTGTCTTTTCACAGTCCCCGCTGTTCCATAAGGTGTATTTTCATCAGTTTTTTAAAAATCCGTTTTTACTGCTTTGCATGAGTTACTTGATGTGGAATAGAGTATCATGTAGTCATGGATCTAAGTAGTACTGTGTGCCTCCCATAGTCTGTTCTGGACTTGGGCTCTGTGAAGAGAACTCTGGTGGCATGTCTTGTGAGGTATGCATGGGTGTCTGATCTGTGTACTAGTAATTTAAACAGACAGCTCGGGGGATTCAACATGTCAATACAAGAAGGGATAAAGTCAATGTCTCAATGTCAATTGTAATTTTCAATAGTCCCTCTTGCTGGCACCTGACCACACAACTGGACAGTAGTCCAGGTGTGACAAAACTAGAGCCTGTAGGACCTGCCTTGTTGATAACGTTGTTAAGAAGGCAGAGCAGTGCTTTATTATGGACAGACCTCTCCCCATTTTAGCTACTGTTGCATCAATATGCTTTGACCATGACAGTTTACAATCCAGGGTTACTCCAAGCAGTTTAGACTCCTCAACTTACTCAATTTCCACATTATTCAATACAAGACTTAGTTGAGGTTAAGGATTTAGTGAATGATTTGTCCAAAATCAATACTTTTCGTTTTTGAAATATTTAGGAATAACTTATTTCTTGCCACCCATTCTGAAATTGACTGCAGCTCTTTGTTAAGTGTTCCAGTGATTTCACTTTCTGTTGTAGCTGACGTGTATAGTGTTGAGTCATCAGCATACAAAGACACTGAGAGCCAGTGGCCATTAGTAAAGATTTTAAAAAGTAAGGGACCGAGACAGCTGCCCTGGGGAATGCCTGACTCTACTTGGATTATGTTTGAGAGGATTCCATTAAAGAACACCCTCTGTGTTCTGTTAAACAGGTAACTCTCTATCCACAATATAGCAGGGGATGTAAAGCCATAGCACATACACCACTGTTCAAAAGTTTGGGGTCACTTAGAAATATCCTTGTTTTTTAAAGAAAATCACGTTTTTTGTCCATTAAAATAATTTCAAATTGATCATAAATACAGTGTAGACATTGTTAATGTTGTAAATGACTATTGTAGCTGGAAACTGCTGATTTTTATGGAATATATACATAGGCATACAGAGGCCCATTATCAGCAACCATCACTCCTGTGTTCCAATGGAATGTTGTGTTAGCTAATTCAAGTTTATCATTTTAAAAGGCTAATTGATCATTAGAAAACCCTTTTGCAATTATGTTAGCACAGTTGAAAACTGTTGTTCTGATTAAAGAAGCAATACAACGGGCCTTCTTTAGACTTGTTGAGTATGTGGAGCATCAGTATTTGTGGGTTCAATTACAGGCTCAAAATGGACAGAAACAAAGAACTTTCTTCTGAAACTCGTCTGTCTATTCTTGTTTTGAGAAATGAAGGCTATTCAATGCGAGAAATTGCCAAGGAACTGAAGATCTGGTACAACGCTGTGTACTACTCCCTTCACAGAACAGCGCAAACTGGCTCAAACCAGAACAGAAAGAGGTCTGGGAGGCCCCAGTGCACAAATGAAGAAGAGGACAAGTACATTAGAGTATCTAGTTTGAGAAACAGACGCCTCACAAGTCCTCAACTGGCAGCTTCATTAAGCAGTACCCGCAAAACACCAGTCTCAACGTCAACAGTGAAGAGGCAACTCCGGGATGCTGGCCTTCTAGGCAGAGTTTCTCTGTCCAGTGTCTGTATTCTTTTGCCCATATTAATCTTTTATTTTATTGGCCAGTCTGAGATATGTCTTTTTCTTTGCAACTCTGCCTAGAAGGCCAGCATTCCAGGAGTCGCCTCTTCACTGTTGAATTGAGACTGGTGTTTTGCGAATCAGGAGGATAGAATTATGGTCAGATTTGCCAAATGGAGGTCAAGGGAGAGCTTTGTATACGTCTCTGTGTGTGGAGTTTTTGTTCTCTGGTTGCACAATTGACATGATGGTAGAAATTAGGTAAAACAAATTTAAGTTTGCCTGCAATAAAGTCCCTGGCGACTAGGAGCACCGCTTCTGGGTGAGCATTTTCTTGTTGGCTTATGGCCTTATACAGCTTGTTGAGTGCGGCGTTAGTGCCAGCATTGGTTTGTGGTGGTAAATAGACGGCTACGAATAATATAGATGAGAACACACTTGGTAGATAGATTACCTCATGATAAGCTGTAGACCACACTAACTCAAGCAAGCAATACCTCGAGACTTAATATTAGACATCGCGCACCAGCTGTTATTGACAAATAGACACACACACCGCCCCTCGTGTTACCAGACGTAGCTGCTCTGTCCTGCCGATACACAGAAAACCCGCCAGCTCTATATTATCCGTGTCATTGTTCAACCAAGACTCGTTAATCATATGCTATTACAGTTTTTAATGTCCGCATTGGTAGGATAGACCTAATTGTAGATCATCTAGTTTATTTTCCAATGATTGCACATTGGCCAGAAGTATGGATGGTAGTGGAGGTTTACTCACTCGCCTACGAATTCTCACAAGGCAACCTGACCTCCGCCCCCTTTTTCTCTGTCTTTTCTTCATGCGAATGACTGAGATTTGAGCCTGATCTCGAGAAAGCAGTATATCCTTTCCGTCGGACGCGTTAAATATATAATCTTCATCCAGTTCGAGGTGAGTAATCGCTGTTCTGATGTCCTGAAGCTCTTTTTTTTACCCCCTTTTTCTCCCCAATTTCGTGGTATCCAATTGTTAGTAATTACAATCTTGTCTCATCGCTCGGGAGAGAAAAAGGCTCGGGAGAGACGAAGGTCGAAAGCCATGCGTCCTCCAAAACACAACCCAACCAAGCCGCACTGCTTCTTAACACAGCGCGCATCCAACCCGGAAGCCAGCCACACCAATGTGTTGGAGGAAACACTGTGCACCTGGCGACCTTGGTTAGCGTGCACTGCACCCGGCCCGCCACAGGAGTCGCTGGTGCGCGATGAGACAAGGATATCCCTACAGGCCACACCCTCCTTAACGCGGACGACGCTAGGCCAATTGTGCATCGCCCCACGGACCGGTCGCGGCCGGCTGCGACAGAGCTTGGGCGCGAACCCAGAGTCTCTGGTGGCACGTCTAGCGCTGCTATACAGTGCCCTAGACCACTGCACCCGTCCTGAAGCTCTTTACGGTCATAAGTAGGGAGGAGTAGGTAGGAGGTAGGAGCAACCTTATGTTCAAAATAAATTACAAACAATGCAAAAAAAATCTCAAATATATCACAGTTGCTTTGGAGCCCGTAAAAGCAATCCCTTCCGACGCCATTACTAATCAAGCACCCAAGAAAAGCAAAGCCCCCTTAATTGGCTTACACCGCTGACCAATAAGCCTGACTTTGCGCTACGGTACCGTTTGTCATGCGGTAGTATAGAGAACAGTCTATGACTTGGTGACTGGAGTCTGACTATTTTTTCAGCCTTACTCTGACACCACCAGGTATATAGTTCCTGGATGTCAGGAAGCTTGGCCCCCAGTGATGTACTGGGCCGTACACGCTACCCTTTGTAGCGCCTTATGGTCAGATAACGAGCATTCACCTATTAGTAGCTTATAGATATAGAACTTACAGTGAGTTTAAGTGAGAGCATATGCACATGTGAATTTTATTTAACCCTTATTTTAGCAGGCAAATTGACTGAGAACACATTCTCATTTTTAGAAACAACATGGGGAATAGTTACAGGGGAGAGGAGATGAATAAGCCAATTGGAAGCTGGGGATGATTAGGTAGCCATGACACCGTGCCCCATACTGGCCCTCTAACACAACTTCTAGAAACATTTGGTCTCCCATCCAGGGACTGACCTGGACCAACCCTGCTTAGCTTCAGAGGCAAGCCAGCAGTGGGATGCAGGGTGGTATGTCTAACATGTCTGTCTGTGTGTCAGTGTGTGTGCGTGTCAACATCACCAAAACAGATGTGGTCTGCCAATGGAGATCCAGCCCTCCACCCACCATGCCTGTCTTCACCATTGAACACAAATCACTGGCAATAGTCCTGTCATTCAAACACCTGGGGGGCATCCTCTCGGAGGACTGAAGCATCGACCTTGACATTTAAAACAGGATGAAGCAAGCATCAGCTGCCTTCAGGAAACACAGACGCAGGGCCTTCCAAAACAGGGATCTCCACCTCCACACCAATTGCCGTCTATCATGCCATCTGCATCACCACACTTCTTTACAGCTGTGAAGCCTGGGTCAGTTACAGTCGCAACAACAAGCAGCTCGAGCGATTCCACATAAGATGCCTGCAGCGCATCCTGGGAATCACCTGGTGCCACCGTGTGCCCCGTACAGAAGTACTTGCTAAGACCAACTGCAAGAGTATGAAGGCCATGGTCACCCAACACCAACTGTGCTGGTTTGGGCATGTCATTAGAATGTCTCAGGACTGCTTGCCGTGGAAGATCGTGTTTGGCCAGTGGTCTGCAGGGGGGGCAGATGAAGTGCTACAAAGACTAGTTGAAGAAGTGCAACATCAAACCCAGTACGCTGTTGCCGATAGTTCCACCTGGTGGAAGCGGTGTACAGAGGTGGGAGGAGAAAAACATCCAAAAACAGCTCAGGAGACATACAACCATGCCTTCCCCCGCCAATACAGACTGCACATAACACACCTGAATTAAATTTAGTGGATCTCGTAGTATACTCTACAGGCACCAATTCACCGTGAACTGGGGCTCCCGAGTGGCACAGCGGTCTAAGGCACTGCATCTCAGTGCTAGAGGCTTCACTACAGACCCTGGTTTGATTCTAGGCTGTATCACAACTGGCCATGATTGGGAGTCCCATAGGGTGGTGCACAATTGGCCCAGTGTCGTCTGGGTTAGCTGGGGTAGGCTGGCATTGTAAATAAGATCTGACTTGCCTAGTTAAATCAAATTCAGAAGTGGAAGTCATCATTGGATATGATGGACTACCATAACAATAATGGCGTGGAGAGACCGAGATAAAGCACAGGGCTTTGCTTGTATAAGGTTGTCACTGTGTGTTCTGTGTGTGTATATGCCTGTCCCCTTCACAGCAATAAGGGGATACAGAAAAAAATGATTCCTTGTCTTATCCTCCTCCTCTCTCCATCTGTTGTTCCCACTCTCAACCCAGCTCTCTTTCCTCCTCTCCTCCCTGTTCCAAATCATTGCTCTTCCCTCTACATCTCAGCCCCTCTGCTTCTCTCTCCCTCCTCATTTCCTTCCCCTCTTTTCCTCTCCTCCTTTATCAGTAAACCAGGGAATGAGGGGACAGATTTGTGTACTTTCTCATCTCTTCTCCCTTCTCCCTCTCCCCCCTCTCCCCCCTCTCCTACCCATTCCTGCTCTTGCTCTCCAACTCTCTCTCTCTCTCTCCCTCTCATGTTTCTTCTCCCTACTCCCTCCACCATCTCCTTCTCATTCCCTTTCTTGCTCTCCCACTGTCTTTCTCTCTAACAAGATCTCATGGTCTTAATAATTTTACTTCAGATTCTGATGTTTATCCACGTTTCTCCAAATGTAAGGGTTACATGCTCTGGTACTGTGGCGACGAAGTAAGAATTTTTTTAATCTCCTGCTTTAGGTTGCATGTGTCAATGTGTAGTCCATACATGCATAATCTATGAGCAGAATTAGTGTCTTGCCGCAATTAGCCATAAAATCCCTAGTTTGAAAGTGACTTCTCTGGAAGCTGTGCGTGCCATTTTGAGTACTGCAAACTTGGACCATGTGGGCCACCCCCCCTAGTAATTAGAGTTCCAGCCCATGAGGTTCAGCCCCTTGTCATTTGAGTGACAGCTAGCAGGAAGGGCCCAATGGCTCAGTGGACACAGCAGAGAGAGCAATGAAGTGGTGCCCATATCTGCACATATGTGACGTAATATGCAATTTTCAGGGACCACTTTGGATCGTGAGCGGTACTTTCAGAACTACTGGCTAAAAAGTGTACAAAAGTACCCGGAGAAAATCTTTAAGATAGGCTAAGTGTTAAGGTTTGGCATAGGGTCAAAAAAACAAAAAAAACAGTGTCTACCACTGGGATTGAGCACACAACCTTCAGATCTGGAGTCATGGGATTACGCCCATCTGTCAACCCCATCCACAATGCCCTAGCATAACCCAAGTTTACTTGATGGTAATAGGGCTCACTGTTTCCCATAGTGGCCGGTTTTGATGGAATTTCCTGACATTCTCTGGATATGGACAGAAGTCCAATTTCAAAGTCAATCTTGAGCGATCTGGCTGCTCTCTCTTCCTCTCTCTCTCTCTTTCCTTCTCTCTCTTTCTTTCTCTCTATCCCTCTCTCTCTGGATGAGAAACAACACCGCATAGACAGTATAATTAAAAACCCTATAGTAATCCAGCCATGCAGTACCAAAAGCACTGAAGCAGGACCTTCACACACACATACACACACACTCAGTGTGTGCGCACACACTTTTTGATACACTTTGAGATGATGGAATTCAGGGAGAGCAAACAACAAGAATGTGACACTGCCCAGACGCTGATGGAAGAGACATTTCCAGGAGAGCTGTGCTTCAATAGAACAGTTAAGACAGACAACACTGAACAAATGACACAGATCAACGATGCCCTGCAAGAGGAGCTGCGTGTGGTAAAGGTGGAGCTGCAGCAGAGCGAGAGGGATATCCATGCCCTCTGTCAGCATTATTATTATTATAAACATTATTATATTCACCCTTTTACCAAGGAAAGATCTCCCCAGGCAAATTATCCTGAATGTCAATCAAAAGGAATCACCATGGACTGCTCCTCACTGACTACCACTGTCAGCATCTCTCACCACCGCACCGTGACATGTGAGCTCTTGTACGACCATGTACACCTGGACCATAAGGGAGTCAGAGTCTTTGCCAAGGCCCTGAAGGATGCTACGTTAGGCAGAGGTCTGCAATCATACCAGGCCAGCAACAGAGCTCCCCCACCTCCTCGCTATCCAAGGAAAGAGAGTAGGCCAATCTCATCTCAGCTGAGCTAGACACAGACATCTCCAGCCACTTCAAACATGTCCAAGCCCAGCGGCGCAAGACTCAGACCAGCTTAGCCCGGGGGTGCCAGAACCAACCCAGCTTAGCCAGGCGGTGTCAGGACCAACCCAGCTAAACCCAAAGGTGCCAGCACCAGCCCAGCTCAACCCCCCACAACCCTTCATAGCACTGGACTGTACTCTAGGGGTAGGACAAATAGTGGCCAATAGGAGGGTACCCCAGCCTAGCCCATATCTCAGCTTTACTGCCAGCCCACATATGCAGAGGCAGCCTCTGGTAAGAGACACACAGACCCTTGAACCAGTGGAGAGACAACCAGACCCGGCTCGCCTCAGCACAGCTAAATCAGACCCGGCCCATCACAGCACAGCTCAACCAGACCTGGCCCGCCTTAGCACAGCTCTACCTGACACGGCCAGCCTCAGTACAGCTCAACCAGGCCCGGCCCATCACAGCACAGCACAACCAGACTCGGCCAATCACAGCACAGCTCAACCAGACCTGGCCCGCCTTAGCACAGCTCAACCAGGCCCGGCCCATCACAGTACAGCTCAACCAGGCCCGGCCCATCACAGCACAGAACAACCAGACCCTGTCCATCACAGCACATCTCTACCAAACCTTTACCATCACAGCACAGCTCTACAAAACCTTTACCATCACAGCACAGCTCTACTAGACCAGTCCCACCTCAACTAAACACCAACTACTACCCTAGGGTCTGACAAAACTCTGTTGAGGGTAGTGCACCACATGATGCAGTCCACACCATGTACCATTCACATCATCAGCCCTCATATGCAGAAAGTTTGGAGCTTCAATAGCCACACTGCCATTCACACCACCCTCCTCAATTCCCCCCCCAACCTCCTGTGCACACCCAAAAAGGGCCATTGGCAGCCACTCCGGTCCCCTGCAGCAGCTCCACTCCTTCGGGGGGAGCTTCATTCAGGGGAGACTGCTTTGCCAAAACTGCTCTCCCAGTTCCCGCCCCAGCATGCACTGACTTGAGGGAGGTCTGTCAAATGCTCAGCTCACTCAACAAATAGCTGCAGATGACCCTATCCCTGTCAGCTCTGATGGGAACGGAGCTGAATACCCGCTCTGACTTTAAATCTCGTAGAGGGTTTGGGCTAATGCACCTAAATCAAATCAAATTGTATTGGTCACATACATATGGTTAGCAGGTGTTAATGCAAGTGTAGCAAAATGCTTGTGCTTCTAGTTCCGACAGTACAGTAATATCTAACAAGTAATCTAACAAATTCACAACGACTACCTAATACACACAAATGTAAGGGGATGGAATAAGAATATGTACACATAAATATATGGATGAGCGATGGCCGTGCGGCACAGACAAGATGCAGTAGATGTAATAAAATACAGTATATACATATGAGATGGGTAATGTAGGATATGTGAACATTATTAAAGTGGAATTATTTAAAGTGACTAGTTATACCTTTATTAAATCAATTTATTAAAGTGGCCAGTGATTTGAGTCTGTATGTTGGCAGCAGTCTCTCTATGTTAGTGATGGCTGTTTAACAGTCTGATGGCTTTGAGATAGAAGCTGTTTTTCAGTCTCTCGGTCCCCGCTTTGATGAACCTGTACTGACCTCGCCTTCTGGATGATAGCGGGGTGAACAGGCAGTGGCTCGGGTGGTTGTTGTCCTTGATGATCTTTTTGGCCTTCCTGTGACATCGGGTGCTGTAGGTGACATGGAGGGCAGGTAGTTTGGAGAGTCTTGCAGTTGGGGGCGGTGCAGTTGCCGTACCAGGCGGTGATACAACCTGACAGGATGCTCTCGATTGTGCATCTGTAAAAGTTTGTGAGGGTTTTCGGTGACAAGCCAAATGTCTTCAGCCTCCTGAGGTTGAAGAGGCGCTGTTGCGCCTTCTTCACCACACTCTCTGTGTGGGTGGACCATTTCAGTTTGTCCGTGATGTGTACGCCGAGTAACTTAAAACTTTTCACCTTCTCCACTACTGTTCCGTCGATGTGGATAGGGGGGTAATCCTTCTGCTGTTTCCGGAAATCCACGATCATCATCTTTGTTTTGTTGACGTTGAGTGAGAGGTTATTTTCCTAACACCACATTCCAAGGGCTCCTCCCTGTAGGCTGTCTCGTTGTTGCTGGTAATCAAGCCTACCACTGTAATGTTGTCTGCAAACTTGATGATTGAGTTGTAGGTGTGCATGGCTACGCAGTCATGGGTGAAAAAGGAGCACTGGAGCGGGCTGAGAACACACCCTTGTGGGGCCCCAGTGTTGAAGATCAGCGGGATGGGGATTTTGTTTCCTGCAGTACCTTCATCACCTGCTGGGCGGGCCCGTCTGAAAGCCCAGGACCCAGTTGCACAGGGCGGGGTCGAGACCCAAGGTCTCAAACTTAATGATGAGTTTGGAGGGTACTATGGTGTTGAATGCTGAGCTGTAGTCAATGATCAGCATTCTTACATAGGTATTCCTCTTGTCCAGATGGGATAGAGCAGTGTGCAGTGTTATGGCGATTGCATCGTCTGTGGGCCTATTAGAGAGGTAAGCAAACTGAAGTGGGTCTAAGGTGACAGGTAGGGTGGAGGTGATGTGATGCAACCAGTTGGTGCAGCTCTCGATGGTGCAGCTGTAGAACATTTTGAGGATCTGAGGACCCATGCCAAATCTTTTCAGTCTCCTGAGGAGGAACAGGCATTGTTATGCTCTCTTCACAACTGTCTTGGTATTCTTGGACCATGTTCCTTGGAAACCAAGGAACTTTAAGCTCTCAACCTGCTCAACTGCAGCCCCGTCGATGAGAATGGGTGCATGCTCGGTCCTCTTCTTCCTGTAGTCCACAATCATCTCCTTTGTCTTGATCACGTTGAGGGGGAGTTTGTGGTCCTGGCACCAGACCGCCAGGTCTCAGACCTCCTCCCTATAGGCTGTCTAGTCATTGTAGGTGATCAGGCCTACCACTGTTGTGTCATCGGCAAATTTAATGATGGTGCGGGAGTCGTGCCTGGCCATGCAATCCTAAGTGAACAGAGAGTACAGGAGGGGACTGAGCACGCACCCCTGAGCGGCCCCTGTGTTGAGGATCAATGTGGCGGATGTGTTGTTACCTACCCTTCTCACCTGGGGGGCGGCCCGTCAGGAAGTCCAGCATCCAGTTGCAGAGGGAGTTGATTAGGCCCAGGGACCGTAGTCCCCTCAAAGTTCATCAATAAGCTAAGGTGTTGAACGCTGAGCTGTAGTCAATGAATAGCATTCTCACATAGGTGTTCCTTTGGTCCAGGTGGGAAAGGGCAGTGTGGAGTGCAATGGAGATTGCATCATCTGTGGATCTTTTGGGGCGGTATGCAAATTGGAGTGGGTCTAGGGTTTCTGGGATGATGGTGTTGATGTGAGCCATGACCAGCCTTTCAAAGCACTTCATGGCTACAGATGTGAGTGCTACGGGTCGGTAGTTGTTTAGGCGGGTTACCTTAGTGTTCATGGGCACAGGGACTATGGTGGTCTATGATGGGGACTATGGTGGTCTAACATGTTGGTATTACAGACACGGACAAGGAGAGGTTGAAAATGTCAGTGAAGACATTTGCCAGTTGGTCAGCGCATGCTCGCAGTACACGTCCTGGTAATCCGTCTGGCCCTGCGGCCTTGTGAATGTTGACCTGCTTAAAAGTCTTACTCGCATTGGCTGCAGAGAGCATGATCACACAATCTTCCGGAACAGCTGGAAGACTGTGTGCTTCCCTTTGTAGTCTGTAATGGTTTGCAAGCCCTGCCACATCCGACGAGCGTCAGAGCCCGTGCAGTACGATTCGATCTTAGTCCTGTATTTAAGCTTTGCCTGTTTGATGGTTCTTCGGAGGGTGTAGCAGGATTTCTTATAAGCTTCCGAGTTAGAGTCCCACTCCTTGAAAGTGGCAGCTCTAGCCTTTAGCTCAGTGCGGATGCTGCCTGTAATCCTTGGTTGGTGTATGTACATACAGTCACTGTGGGGGGGACGTCATCAATGCACTTATTGATGAGGCTAATGACTGATGTGGTGTACTCCTCAATTCCATCGGAGGAATCCCAGAACATATTCTAGTCTGTGCTTGCAAAACAGTCCTGTAGTTTAGCTTCTGCTTCCTCTGACCACTTTTTATGGATCTAGTCACGGTTCTTCCTGCTTTAAGGAGGATAGAATTATGGTCAGATTTGCCAAATGGACGAGGGAGAGCTTTGTATGCGTCTCTGTGTGTGGAGTATACTGTAGGTGGTCCAGAGTTCTTTTTCCTCTGGTTGCACATTTATCATGCTGATAGAAATTTGGTAAAACGGATTTAAATTTCCCTGAATTAAAGTCCCCGGCTACAAGGAGCCACCTCTGGGTGAGCATTTTCTTGCTTGCTTATGGCTCAATCAACGCTGTCTTAGTGCCAGCCTCTGACTGTGGTGGTATGTAAAACAGCTACAAAGAATACAGATGAAAACTCTCTCGGTAGGTAGTGTGGTCTACAGCTTATCATGAGATACTCTACCAAGAGCGAGAAATAGCTCAAGACTTCCTTAGATATTGTTCCCCAGCTGTTGTTTACAAAAATACACAAACCGACGCCCCTTGTCTTGTCAGACGCCACTGTTCTATCAAGCCGGTACATTGCATAACCAACCAGCCAGCTCTCTTGATGTTGTCGTCGTTCGGCCACGACTCCGTGAAGCATAAGATGTTACAGTTTTTACTGTCCCATTGGTAGTTTAATCTCCCGCGTAACTCGTCGATTTTATTGTCCAAAGATTGCACGTTTGCATGCAGAATGGAGGGAAGTGGGGGTTAATTCATGCAGATCACAGAGATCGGGGCCTGTTCCCGAGGAAGCAGTATATCCTTCGCGTAGGGCTCGTCAGAGTCGTGAAAGGAAAAATAAGATTCTGCTAGTCCGTGGTGAATAATCGCAGTCCTGATGTCTAGAAGTTATTTTCGGTCATAGGGGACAGTAGCGGCAACATTATGTACAAAATAAGTTTAAAAAATATGTTACAAACAATGCAAATAATCAAACAAAAAAATATCGCCATCTTACACAAACAGTTGAAGTCAGAAGTTTACATACACCTTTGCCAAATACATTTAAACTCAGTTTTTCACAATTCCTGACATTTAATCCTAGTAAAAATTCCCTGTCTTAGGTCAGTTAGGACCACTACTTTACTTTAAGAATGTGAAATGTCAGAATAATAGTTGAGAGAATGGTTTATTTCAGCTTTTATTTCTTTCATCACATTCCCAGTGGGTCAGAGGTTTACATATATTTAATTCGTATTTGGTAGCATTGCCTTTACATTTTTTTACTTGGGTCAAACATTTCAGTTAGCCTTCCACAAGCTTCCCACAATAAGTTGGGTGAATTTTGGCCCATTCCTCCTGACAGAGTTGGTGTAACTGAGTCAGGTTTGTAGGCCTCCTTGCTCACACACGCTTTTACAGTTCTGCCCACAAATGTTCTATAGGATTGAGGTCAGGGCCTTGTGATGGCCACTCCAATACCTTGACTTTGTTGTTCTTAAGCCATTTTGTCACAACTTTGGAAGTATGCTTGGGGTCATTGTCCATTTGGAAGACCCATTTGCGACCAAGCTTTTAACATCCTGTCTGATGTCTTGAGATGTTGCTTCAATATATCCTTCATCGTGATGCCATCTATTTTGTGAAGTGCACCAGTCCCTCCTGCAGCAAAGCACCCCCACAACGTGATGCTGCCACCCCCGTGCTTCACGGTTGGGATGGTGTTCTTCGGCTTGCAAGCCTACCCCTTTTCCTCCAAACATAATGATGGTCATTATGGCCAAACAGTTCTATTTTTGTTTCATCAGACCAGAGGACATATCTCCAAAAAGTACCGTCTTTGTCCCCATGTGCAGTTGCTAACCGTAGTCTGGCTTATTTAAATGGCGGTTTTGGAGCAGTGGCTTCTTCCTTGCTGAGCGGCCTTTCAGGTTATGTCGATATAGGACTAATTTTACTGTGGATATAGATAGTTTTGAACCTGTTTCCTCCAGCATCTTCACAAGGTCATTTACTGTTGTTCTGGAATTGATTTGCACTTTTCACACCAAAGTGCTTTTATCTCTAGGACACAGAACGCGTCTCCTTCCTGAGCAGTATGATGGCTGCGTGGTCCCATGGTGTTTATACTTGCGTGCTATTGTTTGTACAGATGAACGTGGTACCTTCAGACATTTGGAAATTGCTCCCAAGGTGGAACCAGACTTGTGTAGGTGTACAATTTCTTTGAGGTCTTGGCTGATTTATTTAGATTTTCCCATGATGTCAAGCAAAGAGGCACTGAGTTTGAAGGTAGTCCTTGAAATACATCCACAGGTACACTTCCAATTGACTCAAATTATGTCATTTAGCCTATTAGAAGCTTCTAAAGCCATGACATCATTTTCTGGAATTTTCCAAGCTGTTTAAAGGCACAGTCAACTTAGTGTATGTAGATTTCTGACACACTGGAATTGTGATACAGTGAATTATAAGTGAAATAATCTGTCTGTAAACAATTGTTGGAAAAATAACTTGTGTCATGCACAAAGTAGATGTCCTAACCGACTTGCCAAAACTATAGTTTGTTAACAAGAACTATGTGGAGTGGTTGAAAAATGAGTTTTAATTACTCCAACCTAAGTGTATGTAAACTACCGACTTCAACTGTATCTGAGTGTTTAACACCTTTTCTGTCTTTGGAGTTGGTCATTTTAGGCGATTTGAATCTGGATTGGCCTTGAATCTGGATTGGAACAATTTAATAGTGTATGCATTGATTTTAATCTGATTCAATTAATATCAAAACCTACATGGCTAAATATGAAAAACCCTGTTAACTCCTCATTGATTGATTTAATCCTTACTAATAACCCCCATCAATATTTGTCTTGTGGAGTATTTGCATTTGATCTCAGTGATCATTGTCCCATAGTATGTATTAGAGATACGAAACAGCAAAACACTAATCCAGTGTTTAATTAAGAAGAGACATTTTTCAAAGTTCTGTCCTCAAAGGTTTCTACAAGACATGTTCTCCTCTGATTTAGCCACTGTCTCCTGTATTCCTGACCATGAGTTGGCTCTAGAATATGCATTCTCTCTAATCTTTTCTCTGGCAGATAAACACTCTCTTTTTAAACAATTCAGAGTGAAAGGATAGTTCAGAAGAAAACCAAGGGTTTGATCTATCTGAGCTCATTCAGATGACAAATCTGGCCTGGGGCAAAGCAAGAAAAACATACTGTTTAGAGGACTGGCAATTTTGATTAAGAAAGCTAAATCAAGCTACTTTTTAAGCTGCTGGTGATCCTTCAAAATGTTGGAAAACAGTAAATGCACATTCCTCTTCTTCCCTGCCTAAGCACATTCTGTCTGACTATGGCATCCTAACTGAGAAGAAACAGATAAGTGATGCTTTTAATCATCATTTTATCTTGGCAGGCTTTTTTTTTGAGAGAGAGAAAAGGTGATTTAATTGACCCTGGTCAGTCAATCGACAGCTCTTCCCTCTGCCAGCCTCGAGCTGACTCGACAGTTAACACGTCAACTTCTAGTGAATATTTTTTTTCATTTTACTATCTGTGATGTGCTAGATGCCTTGCTTAAGATTGATGTAACAAAATTCACTGGGGCTGATATGCTTAATCCATTTTTACTGCAGCTCTCTGCACCCCTGATCGCTGAATCATGAACCCATATTTTTTACCTGACGATTATATCCGGTACTATCCCCAAGGTTTGGACGGCGGACCATGTACTCCCCCTTCACAAAAGTGAGAGAAAAAATATTTTTTATCAAAATGCGTTTTTTGCCTTCTTGAGTATGTGAACTTTCATGTGCCTTAATAACAAACTTGTATGAAATCTGTAAATACGAATAAAATTGTTAAATTACGAGCCTTGTTGGTTAAGCCACATAAAAAGACAGCAACCTTCCCACTAGCCATGATTGGCTGAGATAAAGAGTGGGCTGAACATACAGAGAGATGAGTTTGGATTGGTCTGCCATATAGAGGGCTTTTGTCTATTTGAGCTAGTCAGTCTGTGTTGGTAATCCTGTCGAAGGCGGATTTTAAAAAATGTAGCTGCATAAGTTTTGCTCTCCACTTTTTGGAGGATCGAGTTTTGAAATCAGTGGAATTAAAGTATGATAGCTAAAAAGATGGGAAATCACCTGTTTCCTGATTACGTCTTCAAACTAATGGTATTTGTGGCATGGATTCGCGACAGGGAGACGTGTCCATCATGCATGATGATGTATACAGGTAAAATAGTCTAGCTAGCTACATTTTCAGATATTACACGTTTCAAATTTTGTCAGAAAGTGCTTTCATTTCAAGCTAAAGTGTACTGTTAGATAGCGTTAGCTGGCTGGCTCCCTAGCTAACGTTAGGTGGCATGACGTGATGTGTGTGATCTTACATGTTGTTTACCTAGCTAGGTTCATTGTTTACCTAGGTAGCTAGCTACATGTCTTAAGCTAACGTGTACAACACCTGTTGAATATGGCTGGTGTCAGTAAACATTGTGTCATGCCTGCTCCCGCTCTTCCTCCTCAGCCGGATCATCAGGTCTTGTTTGCCCAGCCGGACCAGGAGTTTTCTTGTTTTGTGGGTGACGTCGGGCTTGGTTTCCGCCACTGATGGAACTGGGGGTGCCTAAGCCAGCTGGTGGGGCTTCCACATCCCAGCTGGCTCGTGGGGCTTCCACGTCCTAGCTGGCTCGTGGGGCTTCCACGTCCTAGCTGGCTCGAGAGGTTTCCTTGCCTTCCTTGGCTCGGCAGGTTTCCATCCCACGTCATACTCCGCCGAATCATTGGGCTTCCATGCCGCAGCGGGATCGACAGGCGTGCTTGCCTCCGCCGGATCGTCAGGCTCCTATGCCTCAGCCGGCTCGCCAGGCTCCTATGCCTCGGGGAGTTTACCCCCAGCCGGCTTGCCCAGCACCCATGTCTCGGCCAGTTCGCCTAGGTGGGACGCCGGGTGGCGCTCCTAGAGGGGGGGGGGGGAGTACTGTCAAGCTTGCTCCCGCTCTTCCCCCTTGGCGCACGAGGGCGCCAGGCTGCCCTGCATTACGCACTCCTGCCACCATCATTTACACACACCTGCGTTCTATGTCCGTTCCCTATTAAATGTTTGACTCCCCGTACCTGCTTCTCCTCTCCAGCGTCATCCCTTGACACAATGGCAAAAAAGCGTATTTTCTCAAAAGTGAGTTTGCAAGTTCATCAACTTTCAAAGCAGAATTACTTTCCCATTGTTCCTCAAATGCAGTGCATGACATACCATTTTGTAGCTCTGAGTCTCTGCTTTTATCAAATGTAAAAAACAGAAATTCATATTGATCGTGTCCCTGTTTACAACTATTTGGGCATCTGGGTAGATGAAAAGCTGTCTTTTAAAAAGCATTTTGATGAGTTAGTTAATACGCTGAGAATAAAAAAATATAATCTTTATATAGAAATAGGTCCCGCCTCTCGATAAATAGTAGAAAGCAGATTATTCAATCGACGTTCCTATCGGTCCTAGATTATGGTGACATCATCTATATGAACACAGCTGCTTCTTCATTCCGTTAGATTACGTTTATCTTTAGCGCACTGTGCTTTAATACGGGCAACAGTCATCACTGCAATCTCTACCAGAAAGTTAGTTGGTCCTCTTTGATGTCACATAGGTTGATACATTGCAATGTTCTTTTTGCACCTTATTTGTGGACCAATTTTCAAAATGTTCAGAAATGTATGTTTTGGTGCCTCTAGGCCAATTCCGAACGCTGATTGAGGACCTTTTTACCGGTGAATGTCTTTGTTTTTCTGATCGTGTTCATCTTTCTGCCTACATTTAGCATTTTTTTGATGTGTGTATTTTCTGTACTGTATGTGACTCAGGACTCATCTGTAAAAGAAACCTTGGTCTCAGTATGACTCCGATGATCAAATAAAAGGTTAAATTTAAAAAGAAAATGTAGTTAAATGCCTAAACTTAACCCTAATATTAAAAATGTGGAGCTAATGCCTAAATTTGACGTTTGAGAAACAAGGATGAACATCGAAATTTGACGCTTGGAACAACATTGAAATTTGAGGTTTGAGAAAGATGGATGAACATCTAATTCTGACGTGAGACTGTGAGAACTGGCAGCACACACACACACACACACCATCACCTCATGGATCATCCCTCACAGATGTACAATCCACACACACACACACACACACACACAACCCTGTCGCCCTCACCCCTCCTTTCTCTTCCCGGCTGCTGTGAAGGTGACGCAGAAAAAGGGGAAGCAAGATCCATCCGAGCCGTTTAATGATTTGATGATCGAATAAATGAATGACGGAATGAATGAATGGACATATGGATAGAGAGAAAGAGGAATGAGGGAGAGGTAGTACCTGTTGCCCCCTTGGTTCTGTGCCTGCCTTTGGGTCGCCGTTGGGAGTTTCCCATGGCTGAGTTTTTTCTGTCCCAAAACATCACAACCTCCACATAGCCCTCTACTCACTGACTGACTGACTGGCTGGCTGAGAGTGTATGTGAGTGAGAGTGTGTGTGTGTGAGTATGTGCGTGTGTCAGAGAATGTGATTGTGTGTGTGCACCTGCATCTTGTACGAGTGTGTCTCGGAGTATGAGTGTGTGTGAGTGTGTCTCAGACTATGTGCGTGTGGTGCATGAGTGCGTCACGGTGCGTGTGTGTGTGTGGAATGTGCTGCCTGCGTGAGCGTTTGAATGGGAAGGTATGCGTGTGTGTGAGAGTGTGAGTGTGTGTCTAAGAGTGGTGTGTGTATGTGTGTGAGAGAGGGAAAGAAAGAGAGAAAGAGAGCGAGAAAGGGAGGGAGAAAGAGCGAGAGAGGGAGGGAGAAAGAGAGCGAGAGCAAGCGAGAGAGGGAGGGAGCATGCATTCGTTGCCTCTATTTGATTCTAACCAGTCAGCTGAGGTTGGTGTTCAATTCATAAAGAGCCAAGAAGAGCAGAGAGAGAGAAAGAGAGAATGTGTGTGTGAGAGAGAGACAGCAAGAGAGAGAGAGAAGAGAGAGAAGAGAGAGAGAGAGAGAGAGAGAGAGAGAGGAGAGAGAGAGAGAGAGAGAGAGAGAGGGAGAGAGTGGTGTGTGTGTGTGTGTGTGTGTGTGTGTGTGTGTGTGTGTGTGTGTGTGTGTGTGTGTGTGTGTGTGTGTGTGTGTGTGTGTGTGTGTGTGTGTGTGTGTGTGTGTGTGTGTGTGTGTGTGTGTGTGTGTGTCAGAGAGAGAGAGAGAGAGAGGAGTAACAACAGAGAGGTAGAGCAGGAGATGGGAAAGGGGGAGGGACAGAGATACAGAGAGGGGTGCAGCAAGGAGGAGAGTCAGGGTTGGATGGAGAGAGAGAGAGAGAGAGGGGGGGGGGGGGGGGGGGGTTATCAGTACTGAGTGTTCCAGCGGGAAGAGGGGGCTGGGTAGCTGGAGACTGCAGCTCCAGACTGCAGCTGGAGAGAGAGTGCGGGAGAAGGAGAGAGAGAGAGAGAGAGACGGTGAGAGAGAGATGAGATTGAAAATGAAGCGAGCGGCACAGATGGAGAGATCGACAGAGCGAAATAGCACGGGCAAGCGAGTAAAGGAGAGGGAAGACGAAATGAGACGGAGCGGAAGGGGGGGAGGAGAGGAGAGGCAGCAAGGAAAGGGAGGAAAGGAGAGGCAGGCGATAAAGAAGGAGGGCAAGAAAGAAAGATACGTCTGGAACACACGTTAGGTATTAGCAGCAGATGGATGGAGGGAGGGGAATGGTTTTCAACCGCAGAGGAGAGGTGGGAGAAGCTTCACAAGGTGTCGTAAGGGTGACGTAAGGGTGACGTAAGGGAGACGTAAGGGTGACGTAAGGGGGAAAAGCAGAAGCAGACCCACACACACATAAATACAGTTGGCCTTGTCATGACAGAAGGGAAATAATAGTAGTCTCTTTAGAAGCAGGATGGAGACCAAGGACATGTTAGTGTCAGTGTAATCCAACACACACACACACACACACAAAGGCGCTATTTACAACGACACACACACAATGCGGTGTGAATGCGAGCCTCACCCTAACGCTACTGCAGACGCTGGCTTTAACATTCCAATCCATCTCTCCCTCCCTCCCTCCCTCCCTAGTATCAAGTCTCGGTAAACACCACGTGACCTCACAGTCAGATAAAGGACACATTACGTACGGTTAACATCCATTTACACATTTGGAGAAAAAAACTCCACATTCCCACACACATTTGTTAGGCTAGATTTTCCACAGAACATTCCACAGCATTCGCCCACCTTTCCTTCAACAACAGGAGAACAGTGTGTGTGTGTGTGTGTGTGTGTGTGTGTGTGTGTGTGTGTGTGTGTGTGTGTGTGTGTGTGTAGGAAGGAAGTTTAATTCTTTGGAGAGTGTTGTGTTTTACAAGGTACGGAACAGCCCTCCACAGCAGGGCTAATACAAGGTCAGACAGCCCAGAACGCACACCTACATACAACACACACACACACACACCGTCTCACACATGGTCAGTTTGCGTCAACAGACAGGAGCAGTAGAGAATGAAAACACTGGGGGCCAGGATAGTCCTCTTCTGTCCTGTCTTCTCATATCCTGTCTCTATCCCTCTCTTTTTCCTTATTTTTGTTTCTCTCTCTCTACATCTCCCCTCTCCCCTCGCGATGTACAACCCCACACACACACACACAGTGGTAGTGTTGCACGGTATACCAAAACCTCTCTACTTTTTCTATGCTAGAACCTGAAAAACAGTTCGGTACTGGAATTTTTGTTACTTTCAGTACTCCTGTCAAATGTATCTCATGTCATCTACTGATTAAGAGAGGATCAAGTCTGTCTATCAGCGCAACCGATGTCCCTTTATAGCATGAGAGCACTGTGCCTGCTCCACTTACTCATTGCTAGCTCTAGCCTGTCCTGAGGAACCACTGCACTCACTGGGAGTCTGGGCTGCATCACCACTTATGCTGCACATAAGTTAACACACTTGAATAATGCAACACGACATGTAGTAATGTTGAAAGTGTTAATTACTGTTCGCAAAACAATGTCCATTACAGGATAGGACACTTTACAAAGCAAGAAGATACCAGTGGCTTCCAGCTTTGTAAACTAACTTTCCTTGCTAGATTACATAAATTCACTACCCTAGTACCTTGTTTGTGATCATTTGCCAGCCATAACGCAAAAATATTGTTGATTTGAAATCACTTCATCTCCCCTGCCTCACGTCTCTCTTTGCTGGAACCTGGAACCGTGTGTGTGTGTGTGGTGTGTGTGTGTGTGTGTGTGTGTGTGTGTGTGTGTGTGTGTGTGTGTGTGTGTGTGTGAATGATGTCATGGCTCTTAAAGAGACAGCGCACACTTTTATAAAAGAAGAGATTACCGCTTCTACGCAAATGTTATCGATCTGTACAATTAAAAACAGTGGAAGGGAAGGGGAACGGGTTGTTTTGTCATCTGTAGCCCCGTGAACTCAGCCAAAACAAGCTCAATAACTCAACGCACGCACACACTCCTATTGAATATGCATTCACCTGTATTGTGAATAGGCCTAGGCTACATCTTGATTGACCCAGTTTATCAATAGAGATTTACCATTCAAATAAATTATTATCATTATGTATTATTATGTAGTTAGATTGATAAAAAAAAAATGTCATATTGATTGTATAATTGATTCATGGATGCATATATAAAGAAAACTAAAATTACAAATGTAATGATCTGTCTGGATCAAGTGCCACTCTGTGACTTCTGCTTATACGCCTTATTTTTTTCCCCTTGGTATCATGATGATATCGAGTATCGTGATGATATCGAGTACCGTGAAACTAAACCTGGTATCGAAGTCAAAGTTCTGGTATCGTGACAACACCACACTGCGGTGTGAACGCAGGGCAGGTCTCACCCTACTGCGGACGCTGGCTTTAACATTCCAATCCATCTCTCCCTCCATCTACAGTATCCCTCCCGCTCTCCATTATCAATTCATCACAGGCATCTGTCTGGTAAACACCACGTGACCTCACAGTCAGATAATGGACACATACACACGGTTAACATCCATACACACGTTTGGGGGAAAAACGTCACATTCCACACACATTTGTGAGGCTAGATTCCCAGTGAACATTCTCCCACCTTTCCATCAACAGCAGGAGAACAGTGCGTGTGTGTGAGTGAGTGAGTGAGTGAGTGAGTGAGTGAGTGAGTGAAGAGAGAAAGAGAGAGGGAAGTAAGGAAGTTTAACTCTGTGGAGAGTGTTGTGTTTTAACAAGGTCCAGAACACAAGGTCACACAGCCCACAACACACACACCTACTCAACACAAAATACACATACAGCAACATGACACACACATGGTCAGTTGAGCAGTAAAGAAAGGAAACACTGGGGGCCACGATGGTCCTCGCTCTCTCTCAAGCAAGACTTTGAGTAATCCCCCAGGGACAACAGACACAGACTCTCTGACTCTCTCTCTCCTCTCCCTCTCCCTCTCCCTCTCCCTCTCTCTCTCTCTCTCTCTCTCAAATACTAGTCACAATAGGGCGCAAGTGATACAGCTTCTCGTGACACCGATGTTTGCTTTGTAGCACCTACAGGTGAACACTATGGAGCCGTAAAGAAGGCCTGGGTAAGGCCAACATCTCATAGATACGCAAACGTTCATACATAACAGGGTTAGCAATTCAAACCAGTATATTGCCACCATATTGGCTGT
>NC_034182.2:20120202-20139454 GCF_002021735.2 Oncorhynchus kisutch | reverse complement strand
TCATTCAATTAGATTAGAATGAATTGTCTGTCTGGGTATCTGGTTCTGCTCCATTATGTTCTTTATGTCTCCAGTTGCTGTCAGGGGGGCCTTGCTGTCAGGGGGCCTTGCTGTCAGGGGGACCTTGCTGTCAGGGGGCCTTGCTGTCAGGGGGGCCTTGCTGTCAGGGGGGCCTTGCTGTCAAGGGGGCCTTGCTGTCAGGGGGGCCTTGCTGTCAGGGGGGCCTTGCTGTCAGGGGGGCCTTGCTGTCAAGGGGGCCTTGCTGTCAAGGGGGCCTTGCTGTCAGGGGGGCCTTGCTGTCAGGGGGGCCTTGCTGTCAGAGGGGCCTTGCTGTCAGGGGGGCCTTGCTGTCAAGGGAGCCTTGCTGTCAAGGGGGCCTTGCTGTCAGGGGGGCCTTGCTGTCTGGGGGCCTTGCTGTCAGGGGGGCCTTTCCAAGGCTGTGTCGCAAATAGCATCATATTCCCTGTATAATGATCATAATTTAACTCAAATAATAATAATTTAGATCATAATTTAACTCTGATTGCAAGAAAGCTTACAACACAGTGATTGATTTAAAACCCTCAAGGCGGCAAACCTCTGAGACTTGGTCCATTTTGAAATTGACTTAAAGAGAATCAAGTGGGATGATGTCCTGACCTCCTGACCTCCTAGACAATAATTGTGACATACAATAACAACAGAACTCAGTATACTTTGTTTTTAAATTACTAAGACAATAACATGTGAGAAAAACATCAATACATCATCAGCCCACATTTGTTAAGTAGGTCTAAGCCCTGAGACGACAATATCTGCTAAGCTAACATACAGTGCATTCAGAAAGTTTTCAGACCCTTGACTTTTTCCACATTTTGTTACGTTACAGCCTTAATCTAAAATGGATTAAATAGTTTTTTCCCTCGTCAATCTACACAAACAAAAACGGTTTATTTTATTTTGTTTTGAAAATGTATTAAACTATTCAGACCCTATATTCAGTACTTTGTTGAAGTACCTTTGGCAGTGATTACAGCTTCGAGTCTTCTTGGGTATGACACTACAAGCTTGGCACACCTGTATTTGGGGAGTTTCTCCCATTCTTCTCTGCAGATCATCTCAAGCTCTGTCAGGTTGGATGGGGATTGTCGCTGCACAGCTATCTCCCAGAGATGTTAGATCGGGTTCAATTCCAGGCTCTGGCTGGGACACTCAAAGACATTCAAACTTGTCCTGAAGCTACTTCTGCGTTGTCTTGGCTGTGTGATTAAAGTTGTTGCCCTGTTGGAAGGTGAAACTTCGCCCCAGTCGGAGGTCCTGAGCAGGTTTTCATCAAGGATCTCTCTGTACCGTTCATCTTTCCCTTGATCCTGATGAGTCTCCCTGCCGCTGAAAAACATCCCCTCAGCATGATGATGCTACCACCATGCTTCACCGTAGGGATGGTGCCAGGTTTCCTCCAGATGTGACACTTGGCATTCAGACCAAAGAGTTTAATCTTGGTTTCATCAGACCAGATAATCTCGTTTCTCATGGTCTGAGAGTCTTTAGGTGCCTTTTGTAAAACTCCAAGCGGGCTGTCATGTGCCTTTTACTGAGAAGTGGCTTCTGTCTGGCCACTCTACCATAAAGGCTTGATTGGTGGAGTGCTGCAGAGATGGTTGTCCTTCTGGAAGTTTCTCCCATCTCCACAGAGGATCTCTGGAGCTCTGTCAGAGTGACCATTGGGTTCTTGATTGCTCAGTTTGGCCGAGAGGCCAGCTCTAGAAAGAGTCTTGGTGGTTCGAAACTTCTTCCATTTAAGAATGATGGAGGCCGCTGTGTTCTTGGGGACCTTCAATACTGCAGACATTTTTTGGTAGCCTTCCCCAGATTTGTGCCTCGGCACAATCCTGTTTCGGAGCTCTACGAACAATTCCTTTGATGGCTCATGGCTTGGTTTTTGCTCTGACATGCACTGTCAACTGTGGGACCTTATAGAGACGGGTGTGTGCCTTCCAAATCACATCCTATCAATTGAATTGACCACAGACGGACTCCAATCAAGTTGTAGAAACGATGGAAACAGGATACACCTGAGCTCAATTTCAAATCTCCTTAGCAAAGGGTCTGAATACTTATGTAAATACAGTATCTTGTTATTTATTTCTAATACTTTTTCATTTTTTTCTAAAAACCTGTTTTCGCTTTGTTATTATGGGGTATTGTGTGTAGACCGATGAGGAAATGTTTTATTTTTTCAATTTTAGAATAAGGCTCTAACTTAACAAAATGTGGAAAAAGTCAAGGGGTCTGAATCCTCTCCAAAGACACTGTATGGAATTGTTTTCAGACGCTAATACCATGCATCATTTAGCTATTTGATTCAGATTTTTTTTTTAGGATCCTTGTAGGTATCCCCCAAAGATATGTTAAAATGATTTGATGAACCATTAGATTTGGCCTCTACTGTTATGGCCCGCAGAAACACATTGAATAATACATTCCTACATGGAAAAACACATAGTCAAAGAACTGATCAAAGGGGAGTATGTTTCAAGTATCTGTCCTATATCCGAAAGGTATAAGGAAACAATGTAGACTCATATTTAACCCCTTTAATCTAGTGATGGGAAGTTTGGCTCTTTTTACTGACTCAGATATTTTTGTTCATTTGAGTTCATTTGTTCATTTGAGTCCCGCAGGACCCCCCCTACTGAACGATGAACTGAAAACTCAAAAGAGTCATAATTCTACAAAGCCTCTCCTTCACCATAGCGGGCTCATTTGAGCTGTCATTTGTGACTGAGACTTGTAAAACATTGTACATTTGTTGATTGCTAGGCATACAAATAAGATAATTTTTTTATACATTTGAAAGGAGGTCTAGTTGTGGCCGCAACCGGACTAGATTGTGAATGACTCTTGGCAGAATGCATTTCTTGACTGCCGTGAGAGTGATGAGCACAGTGTCGTGCGTGAACTTCAGCCCCCCCCAAACGATTTGTCTCGAGTTTGAGGTTGTTCAGTAGAGGTTGTGTATGTTTTGGTTCTACAAAGCTGTGTCCATCATAGCATTCAATAATCAGGTAATTGCAGTTAAACATGTATTTTTCTTCACTATGCTCATGATCAACACTATATATAAAAATAAGTAAGTGGACACCCCTTCAACTTAGTGGATTCGGCTATTTCAGCCACACCCGTTGCGGATAAGTGTAATAAAAACAACCACACCGCCATGCAATCTCCATAGACAAACATTCACAGTAGAATTACCTTTCTGAAGAGCTCAGTGACTTTCACAGGATGCCAACCTTTCCAAAAAAGTTTGTTCGTAAAATTTCTGCCCTGCTAGCTCTGCCCCTGTCAACTGTAAGTGCTGTTATTGTGAAGAGGAATTGTTAAGAAGTAACAGTCGCGAAGTTGGTAGGCCACACAAGCTCACAGAACGGGACTGCCAGGTGCTGAAGCGTGTAGCGCGTAAAAGTTGTCCGTATTTATTTATGTAAGTACCTGGGTGTGGTATTAGACTATAAACTGACTTTAAATGTTTTTTTAAAAGCTAAGAAGCTAAGAAGTTGGTTAATACTGTGAAATTGTACTTGTCCAACTTTAGACATAAGTACCTTTCACTAAATGTCGCTAAGGTGTCGCATGCTATGCTATGATTGTCTCACATGTCCTATTGCATTACAAGTTGGTCACAAGCAGGAGAAACGAAAATCACACCATTGCAATCTATCTACAAGCATGCTTTGAACGTTGACGATCAGAAACCGAATACTCATCCGACATTCTTTAATTCTGCTTTTGAAATGTTTACATGGACTTGCTCCACAACCCTTAAGTAATCAAGTGATTATTTGACCATCTATAGGATCACATACTAGGGGACCAGTGAATGAAAACTGTAGGGTTCCTGTGTGCAGAACAGCTTTTGCCCAATCTGCATTTTGTGAAAAAAGCTGTTCACCACTGGATCCAACTCCCAACTCCCAGGCTAGTGTAAGTGCTTTTACACATCAACAAAATGTGAAAAAGAGATTCAAAGACCAGAGAGGTTGGTTTTTGTTGCTGTTATTAGGTTCGATAGCAACGTGTCAGTTGATTCATATGTGCAATGTCTTGACATGTTTCTGTGTGTCCTGACATGTTCATCATTTTGTGTTTTCCGTTTGCATTTAATGTGTTTCTTGTTTATGTACAGCATGTACTGCAGACGGAAATTAGCTGTTGGTACGACACATCTTATCTCAAGTGTTCTGAGACTGTTTCGTTGTACATCCCTGTTCAAATAAACTTACCAACAATAAGCTACTTTTAACTAGAACCCTATGAGCCCTGGTCAAGAGTAGTGCGCTATATAGGGGAAAGGGTGCTATTTGGGACAAATCCCAATTAATCTACTAACCAGCGTCCTTGTTCAAACATTCACAGTGTGTGTGTTGAAAACCGTTCCCACGCTCTTAATGTGCTGATGGCATCTGACCAGCAGGAACACGTCACGGGTTGATGACCTCATGTGTTGTTGTTCTGTTGATTGGCTCCTCTAATGGGAGGTCCTGATTGGCCGTGGTTCAGGGCATTCATCTGGTGTCAAAGTCATTTGAGGAACACAACAAGCTCTCGAGAACGCTATAGAGCACTTTTAGAACCCTTTTAAAAACCTTTCTAGAGCTCTTCAGACCCCCCTCCCCTCCCCAACTAGAATCCTAATTGTAAAGTAACAAGGGGGGGCTTGGCTAAGAGGGGAACAGGGATAGAGACAGGGAGATGAGGTCTCTGAAGATTAGGGGAAGGAGACCCTCTAACATGTAGATGAAGGTAAATAAGAGATATGTTTCAGAAGTAATAGCCCCCAAACTGAGGGGAAGACTCTCAATGATTCAAGGGTGAGGGTTGCTAGTTCCAGGGGGGTGAAAAGGGGCAAATCTCACCAGGGGGAGACCAACTGCTACTATGAAAAAGGGGGTGACTCTGGCTAGCAGGGAGGATATGGAACCTGCCACCTGCTACTGTGCTTCAGCCGCTCTCTGCTCAGACAGACAGGGACACACAGAGGAAAGGGTTTAATAAAGAAAATAAACCATCACCGGGGATAACATACAGGCTGTCTCTCTCTCATACACACACACCACACACACACACACACACACACACACACACACACACACACACACACACACACACACACACACACACTCACACACACTCACACACACACACACACACACACACACACACACACACACACACACACACACACACACACACACTCACACACTCACACACACACACACACACACACACACACACACACACTCACACACACACACACACACACTCACACACACCAGGCTCTCTCTCTCTCATACACACACACACTCACACACACACACCAGGCTCTCTCTCTCTCACACACACACACACACACACACACACACACTCACACACACCAGGCTCTCTCTCTCTCATACACACACACACACACACACACACACACACACACACACACACACACACTCACACACACACACACACACACACTCACACACACACACCAGGCTCTCTCTCTCTCATACACACACACACACACACACACACACTCACACACACACACACACACACACCAGGCTGTCTCTGTGTGTGTGTGCGTGTGTAGTCTGATATCCTCCCCACAGTGCCAAGTCTGCTCTCTCACACATTCTTCCTGACCATGAAAATCCTATAAGCCCACAGAGCACAGAAGGCTGTTACTACGGGACACACAGCCTGGATAGAACTAAAGACCTTCAAAACTACCAAACTTTAGACTTAACTTAAGAACTCTTAAAACTTTTCAAACTACGGAAGAGTGGAATGTAGTCCAAAAAGACACAAACTACCTTTTCATACCCAGAGGGCACTTTGACAAAGGTATCAACAAAGGAAATGTATATTTCCTAACTCTTCTTCAGTTAGTACAAACTGCACACACAGGCAGAACAGTAAAGCATAGACTATGGAGTAGAAGCAAGCACTCCGTTTTGTGACACTTCATCTCCAGTGTATTCCTGTTTGTCTCAGACAAACGGGAAGTGAGCAATGACAACCTTCACAAGAGCAAGTCTTTCTGCATCAATACCATCTCACAAATGCACACACACACACACACACACACACACACACACACACACACACACACACACACACACACACACACACACACACACACACACACACACACACACACACACACACACACAAACACCATATCTTCACAGCTGGCTGCCTCTCTGAACCATGTCCCTCACAGGTACAAAGATGTTAGGGCAAACCTTTGAGCCCATTGGGCACACACACTGGTTGAATCAACGTTGTTTCCACGTAATTTCAATGAAAGGACGTTGAATCAACGTGGAGTCGATGTTGAATTGATGTCTGTGCCCAGAGGGAAGTGGCAAGGCTAAACGCTGAGCTGTAGCTTCCACACAGTCTTTGTCTTTCTAAGTTACTCAATTTCTCTGTCCCTCCAGCAGCCAAAACATGGGCTACATCCCAAATGCACCCAATTCTCTATACAGTGCACTACTTTGACCAGAGCCCTATGGCCCCTGGTCAGAAGGATTGCACTATATAGGGATTAGGAAGCCATTTGGGACACAATAATGAATACACAATTCCCAATGTGTCAACAACAGGCAATATCCCCGCTGGCTTTTGTTCAAAATAGCAGTTCTGAGAAGTCACCTTGTAGAGAAAGGGAGAGGGAGGGAGAGAATGAGAGAGCTACCTGTCTCCACCTACCTGTGTGTTCCTAAGCGTGCAGAAGGGGGTAGAGAGAGAGAGAGGTGCGTCTCTGTCTATCCAATGTCGGAATGGAGGGAAGAGAGAAACAGGAGTGGAGGCTGAATTTGGGGACTTAGAAGAAGGAAGGAGAGAGGGGGAGAACATTTTGGGGGGGTTAAGATTAAGGATAGTGGGAGGGGAGTGAGGGGGATAGGAGAGAGGGTAGGAGGGAGAGGGGGAAGGAGGGTTAGAAGAGGAGGGTAGAGCCCTCCCTCTTCTGTGATTCTCTAACTCAAGCCAGACTTTTAGTAATCCCCAGGGACACAGTTTGAAGGAGAGGAACTCTATCTCTCTCCCTCTCTCTCTCTCCCCCTCTACATCTCCACTCTCTATTCCTCAATCCCCCCCCTCGCTTCCTCCCTCTCTGTTTCTCTCTCTCTTCATCCTTTTCCCCCCTCTCTCTCCATCCCTCTCTCTCCCCAATCATGGGAGCCATTTCCTGACAATATTGAGAGGGGATTAGCAAGAGGGGGAGGCAGGAGGAGGAGAGGAGATGAGAGGGGGAGCAGAGGAGAAGGGGGGAGCAGAGGGAGGAGAGGAGAAGAGAGGTGGGGGGACTAAAGAGGCCCTCAAATCCCAAAGAACTCAAAGTTATTAAAGAGGAAGCTGAGAGGGAGGACCAGTGCACCACAACACCCACAGCAGTATACATGCTTCGAGACCTGAATACTTGCATTGTATTCCCAAGTTAATGCCTACACTTTCTCAATTGACTAACACGGTCTTGTGGCGCACATGGAGAAGACCCCAATTTGAACCTCAGTTGGTCACACACATACACATACACGCACGCGCTCTACAGCAGAAACTGGTCCTTCAGACTTCAGCTCTTTGTTTTGCCTGCAGTCAAAACACAGCAAAGACAGAACAATGCTTTCCTCTAAAAATTGGAATGAATCCCCTGCATGTAGCAATGGAGACTACCATTTCGGTCTATCCTCAGGGTACTGATTGTCTGTCTGCCCGTCTGTCTGCCCGTCTGTCTCAGGGCTTAGGTGTCTCACTCTCCATCCAGACGAAATCAACAAAAAGTCAGTCCCCCGAAAAACACCAGATTAAATTAAATCAACTCTGACATGTGTAAAGAGAAACAGATGAGAGGAAAAGAAAGAAGGGATGGAGGGATGACGTAAGATGAAGTGAGAAACGTTTAACGGGCTGTTATACTGGCGGACACAGCAGGGGGATGGAAAGAGACAGAGAGAGAGAGAGAGAGAGAGAGAGAGAGAGACAAAGAGAGAGAGAGAGACAAAGAGAGAGAGAGAGAGAGAGAGAGAGAGACAGAGAGAGAGAGAGAGACAGAGAGAGAGAGAAGACAGAGAGAGAGACAGAGAGAGAGAGAGACAGAGAGACAGGGAGACAGAGAGACAGGGAGACAGACAGAGACAGAGACAGAGAGAGAGAGAGAGAGAGAGAGAGAGAGAGAGAGAGAGAGAGAGAGAGAGAGAGACAAAGAGAGAGAGAGAGAGAGACAGAGAGAGAGAGACAGAGAGAGAGAAAGACAGAGAGAGAGACAGAGAGAGAGAGAGAGAGAGACAGAGAGACAGGGAGACAGAGAGACAGGGAGACAGACAGAGACAGAGACAGAGAGAGAGACAGAGAGAGAGAGAGAGAGAGAGAGATGCCTTATTGCTGTTGGTCCAACCATTTTTTGTTATATCTACACTTTGACAATGTAAGTAATTTAACTTGCCATGTCAATAAAGTCTCATGAATTGAACTGAGAAATAGGAGGTGATATGAAAACGATGGGTAGGCATACACAGCAGTAGTGTGTGTAGTGGGCCAACTAGTATAAACTCATCTACTGCCAGCTGAGCCCCCCACCACTAGCCAGGGGAAAATCCCCCAAAACATCACGGAGTGGCAGGAGGAGGAGGAAACTTCTTGTAAACTCAGAAGAGGTTAGGAATTCAACGTTTAACAAACTATCTTTAAGTGGAGGAAGAGTGTTAGGGAAAGAGTGGTAGAACAAAAAGAAGGGAGGAAACAATGGAAAACAAGAGGGAAAAGAGGATTAGAGGGACTAAGAGAGAGAGAAAGAGGGGGAGTCAGGAAGAGAGCGAGAGAAGGAGAGAGAGAGAGAAATGTATAGGGACCCTGTATAACTGAGTAAGGGGAATAATAGCAGGTGACTCCAGTGTTGTCCAGCAGCACCATAGTGGGTGGGCCCTGGAACCGGAGTGTGTTACGCTGCACACCGTCGCCCCTGCAACACCGTGCACCTGGCCCATCGCTCACCCTGTAACCCGAGCTCAGCAGGAGGGGAATGAGATATATACGATAGAGGGATAGAGAGAGGGATGGAGGGATAGAAGAAGAATGACTCCCTGTTTCTCTTTCCGTCTGGCGGGATTAGTGGTGGTCAGAGAGTTTACTGAGACAAGGGCTGGTCACATCTCACTACACACACCCACCCACCCAGCTAGCTGGTTCAGAAACAGGTCGGTTTCGGGCTCTATTGAATGGCACTTCCTTCACAAATAGAAATGCCAGAAAATGGGTGTCTAAATGCATCGCCAGTCTGTGTGTAGCTAGTTGGTAGAGCAGAGAGAATGAGGTAGAGACTGCAAGTGTCACATTGTTAAATGGCATCTTTTATATGGACATGCCATAGAAAGGGTGGGTTTGAATGTCTCATGGTGTGCTGTCTCCCAGTCTCTGTCTGTCTGTCTGTCTGTCTTGTCTGTCTTATCTGTCTTGTCTTGTCTGTCTGTCTGTCTCATTTCATCCCTTACTCCTTCCCTCCTACCAGTGTTGTCTACAGTACTGTATGACCTGGAGTGAGCTAGAAACACTAGATTACAGCCATTTCCTCTCTCCTCCCTCTCCCTCCTTTGCTCCCGCTCTCCTTCTCTCCTTTCGTTCCGCCCTCCCTCTTTTCCTCTCCTCCCTTGCTGTTCTGTCACTTCTATCTGCCATCCCCGACGCCAGTCTTTCTCCCTCGTTTCCCCCCGTCTCACTCTGTCTCTCCTTTCCTTGTATGATTGCCATTCATCTTCCCTTTATCCTTCCTCCTCTCCTCTCCTCAATGTTTCATCTTTCCCTTTCCCCTTCCTCCTCTCCTCTCCTCAATGTTTCATCTTTCCCTTTCCCCTTCCTCCTCTCCTCTCCTCAATGTTTCATCTTTCCCTTTCCCCTTCCTCCTCTCCTCTCCTCAATGTTTCATCTTTCCCCTTCCTCCTCTCCTCTCCTCAATGTTTCATCTTTCCCCTTCCTCCTCTCCTCTCCTCAATGTTTCATCTTTCCCCTTCCTCCTCTCCTCTCCTCAATGTTTCATCTTTCCCTTTCGCCTTCCTCCTCTCCTCTCCTCAATGTTTCATCTTTCCCCTTCCTCCTCTCCTCTCCTCAATGTTTCATCTTTCCCTTTCGCCTTCCTCCTCTCCTCTCCTCAATGTTTCATCTTTCCCCTTCCTCCTCTCCTCTCCTCAGTTTCATCTTTCCCTTTCCCCTTCCTCCTGCTGCACCCTCCTTATCAACTCAGTCTTCTCTCTCTCTCCCCCCCCCCCTCTTCCTTCCCTCACTCCTCTCTCCCTCACCCTCTCCGTGTCTCATGTGTGCAGGGTGTGCTAGTGATAGGGGGATGTTCCAGTGATAGCACACACACACGATAGCTGTCCAAGCCACAGCCCACTTTCATAATCCCTAGCTTAATAAACACTCTCGGCGCCTGGGGGGGAAAACACACACACACAGAGAGAGACATACTCTCAGGCATGTGTGCACACACATGTATATAAATACTCCCATACACACACTCACATGCCTGCGTATGCATAACCACACACACATAGGTACACACACCATATTGTTGTCCAGCTCTCCTGTCTTATAGGATTCCAAAGCCTCAGCCATTATTGAGCTATCCCATCCCACAAGGATAAGACCAAAACACACACACACTCACACAGTAGAAAACCAAAAACACAACAACATACACAGCAGGCCTAATCCTTTAAAGAGAGGAGTGCTAAACACTGGGGGGAAAAGACATCTCTCTCCCTCACTCTCTCTCCGTGTGTCTCTCTCTCACATTCTCTCGCTCTCTCCCTCTCATTCTTTCTCTCACATATACTCCATTCCTTCTTTCTCCTCCCCCTCTGTCTTTCTCACTGACCCATCTCCTAATCGGGTGAGTGCTTTCTCTCCCTCTGTTTCCTTCCCTCCCCCGTTCTCTCTCCATCCCTCTGACCATGTCGCTCTCTTTTTTCCCATTATGTCAAATACTAAGACTGGAACTAACCTCACAAGCTGTGAAGACCTCTGTACTCTACGTCATACTCACTCCATACTGTCTGTGGAGTAAACAATATCAGTGAATGCACTATTTTCTATGTACTGTGCTCTCATGCCCCCCAGTGGACACATAAATCATTGCAACCATGCGTAGTGCATTCCTAGACATTAGGCAACATACATTGCAATCCACTTTTCCTATTGAACAGAAAGACACAATCTTCCACACAAAGCTGCAGCATATAGCATCCATTTGATTGTAATATTTGAAGCCTTGCAACGAGGAACCATATATGTACTTTTTGAACAATTCTGAGACTGTCAAATATTTGTGTATAGCACATCAAGTGTCATTATTGAAAGATCATCGTTATTGAAAGATCACACTTCTTATCTTTCAATTATACTTAGCTAGTTTTTGATTTCATACAAGTCTCATTTTATACAAAAACGCACATGATTCTTCCCCGCTGGTTGGAATCGACGTTATTTTCACGTCATTTTAACCAACAAATGAAATGTGATGAGGTTCAATCAATGTGGAAAACTGACTGGATTTGGAAAAAAAAGTCAGCAATCGATAACCTTTTTATTGACGTGACGTCAGAATGCACTCAGTAACCACGTTTCCATCCACAGTTTTATCGTGTGAAGAAAAAAAAAAACGACAGCTGGGATGCAAACAGGAATTTCGGTGTTCAATGCCGACAGATCATTTGTTCATTCGACATGGTGGGATATTTTTTTGTCTGTAAAATATATTATGTGGGAAATGGCGGTGGAAACACCTTAATGCGCAAATATTGATATAATAACCATCATATTAAAGTACATTTGGAGTCACACGATGATATGGTGTGTGGTCCTCCCACTACGACTCGGGAATCATGCAGTTTATTAGGCTACAGATAAAATAAATGATGATGAAAAGTGCAGTGATGAGCTTGATGCTCCTTTCCAATAAATATCGAGGGTCTTATTCTGGTGACATGATGATCGATGAGATGGAAACATATTTTCTTATACCATTTATCCGAGTGCGTTCCCGAGATGAGGAGCCAGCACCCAGACACCCCAAGCCTCTCATCAAGTTTCACGTTTTATTAGTCATATGCACAGGATACGCATGGTATAACTACAATCCACACACAACCAAGGCTCTCCAGCATATACTCTCTGATTACAACCTCATTGATGCCTGGAGAGCACATAATCCTTAAGCAAACGAGTACACGTTCTACTCAAACTGGCATACAACATTCTCACAAATTGATTTCATACCATTATCTACGCCTCTATTTTCTTTAATCGAGAAAATAGCTATTCAACATCTGAGTTTGTCTGACCACCACAACTACGACTGCCAACTTCAAATTTCATAATCTCCTTAAACAGCCACAAGATGGCCTTTCAATATTTCATTACTACAAAATCCTACATTCTGTGATCAATTTGAAATTGAACTAAATTCATTCAGAATGACCTATACAAATAAAGTCAATGACCCCCAGATTCTATGGGATGCCACCAAAGGTTTTATGGAAACAATGCAATAGCATTTACATCTGGGTTAAATAAATCACTTAAAAAAATATATCAGAATTGGGAATGTTGCAAACTATGTTAGAGCATTCTCAACAGACACTCATTTCAGATAAAATAGCTATAAGTAGCTATTTTATCTCTGTATACATCAATTATGTAACTGTTGCTGCAGGTGATTCTCTGATCCACCTCTACGCAGACGACACCATTCTGTGTATTTCTGGCCCTTCTTTGGACACTGTGTTAACTAACCTCCAGATGAGCTTCAATGCCATACAACTCTCCTTCCGTGGCCTCTGACTGCTCTTAAATGCAAGTAAAACTAAATGCAAGGTCTTCAACCGATCGCTACCAGCACCTGCCGGCCCTTCCAACATTACTACTCTGGACGGTTATGACTTAGAATATGTGGACATCTACAAATACCTGGGTGTCTGGTTAGACTGTAAACTCTCCTTCCAGACTCACATTAAGCATCTCCAATCCAAAATTAAATCTAGAATCGGCTTCCTATTTCGCAACAAAGCATCCTTCACTTATGCAAACATACCATCGTAAAACTGACTATCCTACCAATCCTTGACTTTGGCGATTTACAAAATAGCCTCCAAAACTCTACTCAGCAAATTGGATGCGGTCTTTCACAGTGCCATCCGTTTTGTCACCAAAGCCCCATATACTACCCACCACTGCGACCTGTATGCTCTCGTTGGCTGGCCCTCACTTCATATTCGTCGCCAAACCCACTGGCTTCAGGTCATCTATAATTCTTTGCTAGGTAATGCCCCGCCTTATCTCAGCTCACTGTTCACCATAACAGCACCCACCAGTAGCACGCGCTCCAGCAGGTATATTTCACTGGTCACCCCCAAAGTCAACTCCTCTTTTGGCCGCCTTTCCTTACAGTTCTCTGCTGCCAATGACTGGAACGAATAGCAACAATCACTGAAGCTGGAGACTCATATCTCACTCACTAACTTTAAGCACCAGCTGTCAGAGCAGCTCAGAGATAACTGCACCTGTACATAGCCCATCTGTAAATAGCCCACCCAACTAACTCATCCCCATACTGTTATTTTTTTTCTCATTTGCACCGCAGTGTCTCTACTTGCACATTCATCTCCTGCACATCTATCACTCCGGTGTTAATTTGCTAAATTGTAATTAGATTGTAATTAAATTGTAATTATTTCGTAATTATTATTTTTTCCTATTGTGTTATTGACTGTATGTTTGTTTATTCCATGTGTAACTCTGTGTTGTTGTTTGTGTCGCACTGCTTTGCTTTATCTTGGCCAGGTCGCAGTTGTAAATGAGAACTTGTTCTCAACTGGCCTAGCTGGTTAAATAAAGGTGTTCTCAACTGGCCTACCTGGTTACATAAAGGTGTTCTCAACTGGCCTACCTGGTTAAATAAAGGTGTTCTCAACTGGCCTACCTGGTTACATAAAGGTGTTCTCAACTGGCCTACCTGGTTAAATAAAGGTGTTCTCAACTGGCCTACCTGGTTAAATAAAGGTGAAATAAAACACAAACAAAAAAATAACTCTTTCCAGTCCAGACAGCACTTCATTTATTGACAAGACAGAGAGCAGAATTTGCCATTCATTGAGTAAGACTCAGCGATTACTTTCATGGTAATCGTCCCAGTCGTTTACTGGCCAACAACCTAAGCAGTAATGATGAATTAGCTGATATAGCAACTATTGAATCAGAAACAGGGGAAACATTACTATCAGAACCCAAATTAACAAATGAAAGATTTTCCCACTTCTATAAAGAACTATACACCTCTGATTGTAAATCCACACCAAGCCAGACTAAGTCCTTTCTGAAAGATGTGTTTGCGCCTGTTCCAGACATTATTATGAGCCGTCCTCCTCTCAACAGCCTCCGCTGATGCTGGCCTACGCAGTCCCTTGGGAAATCCAAGCTACTGAAACATTTAATGATGGGATTTAAGTTATCTGGGCTCCCGAAAAGGAATGAGTTCTATAATATATAAGAAACTTTTGGTAAAAAATCTGTCGTTCTGCCCCTGAACAAGGCAGTTAACCCACTGTTCCTAGGCCGTCATTGAAAATAAGAATTTGATCTTAACTGACTTGCCTAGTTATATAAAAGGTTAAAAAAACATTTTTAAAAAGCTCATATTCTGTGTTAGTCATTAAAAAAGTATGGTCCACAGATCTAATTGAATCTGAACCACCCTTTAACTGGAACAGAATATGGAAAAGGGTTGAATCAGTGGATGGAAGGGTGGGAATCGGACTGATAAGCAACCTCAGTTGCTTGGTGGGATGGGAAGGGGTGGGAGGCATGCTTTCTTCGGGTTCGAGGGTGGAGGGGTAAATTAGGCAGGGTAAGAAACATGGTTTCCAGGTAGGGAAGGGAGGATGCGAGTGGGTGGATTGGGACTGAGGGGTGAAATTAGTTTGGGTTATATTTTTTATGCATTTATTCAATTTTCTTTTACCTGTAACCCTCCTCTGAAAAAGAAAAATGTCAAAACTGAATGAAAAGTTGTTCACAATTATTATTTTTTTAAGGTCATTTAGTATTTTTTCTTTTGTTGATTTCAGGTTGAATTCACGTTATGTCAATCAAAAAATGACATTGAACTGACTTCTGTGTTCGTCTTTAGGATTAATTTGATTGATAAATGAACATATAGATAATATAACATTATATTAGTGATGGGGGAGGAAAATCAATACAGTTACATATCGTAATATTCTTTTTTAACAATATTGTATAGATATTTGACTCAAAGTATTGATAAAAAATTTATTTTTTTTAAATCTTTGCTACTGTAGGTAGCATTAGCTAGAGCTAGTCGGCTGTACCTGAGCTAAACTCCAGCATTTTTCATCCGTAGCTTGTTCTCCACCTTCTTTTTAAAATGGTGAGCCAACATGTTTTCAGCCCTTTTAGTTCCCTGACAAATTAACATTTATTTTCTTAAGCTCTCGCTTGTCTCTCTGCAGCAGACATATAGTGAGCAATATGTTTGAAACTTCAAATCACAATTAATCGCAATATTGAATCGCAATACATATAGAATTGTGAGAATCGTGAGATTCAAAATACATATCATATTGGCACCAAAGTATTGTGATAATATCGCATTTGTGAGGTTCCTGGCAATTCCCAGCCCTAGTTATCATCATTAGAACAGAAGTTAGGTTTTGTGAGCTGAAGACTGAAAATGAATTTTTTGTGAACAGGAAGTCCACACAACAGGAGAGAGGAACTAACAGAACTAATAGCTAAACCCACATCTGGTAGTGAATCAATCATAAACCCACAAACAAACAATACAACTGAAGCATCTCTTTCTCTGTGTACAAACTCTTTAGTGTGTGTGTGTGTGTGTGTGTGTCTGTATTCACACAACCCCTCTCTTGTGTGTTCCAAAATAAGCTCTTTTACTAATATTATAGCAGATCTACAGATAGATGGAAGAATGAAGTTGTCCTTCAATACCATTAAAGGAGTTATTCATAAATGGCCACAGACAGTTTGCCTTTAATAACATAACCTTTATTTATCGATAGAGGAAAGAGAGAGGGGGGGGGAGGGGAGAGGGAGGAGAGAGAGAAAAAAGGAGAGTGACAGAATGCATACACATACACATGCACACGCTCACACACTCACACACACACACCTCCTTCAATGTGTCATCCATCATCATCCCACCTGAGCCCGACCCTATGACTCTCTGAGGTCATTAAAGATCCCATGGCACTTATCGTAAGAGTAGGGGTGTTAACCCCGGTGTCCTGGATAAATTCCCAATCTGGCCCTCAAACCTTCACGGTCACCTAATAATCCCCAGTTTACAATTGGCTCATTCATCCCCCTCCTCTCCCCTGTAACTATTCCCCAGGTCGTTGCTGCAAATGAGAATGTGTTCTCAGTCAACTTACCTGGTAAAAATTTAAATTACTGCTCAGTACTTCACACTTTGACACCACATCTAGTTGGTCAAACAAACAGTACTAAAACGCGCAAGGAATCCTACTTATCACTGTGTGTACATGACTTTCAGTAGCAGTTTAAAAGGTTTGAGTTACATGCAAACACATGTAAATAACATGTGAAATATACAGCAACTAAAGTACTTTTACATTAAGGTTAATGTATTTAAAGTATATACAGTTGAAGTCGGAAGTTTACAAACACCTTTGCCAAATACATTTAAACTCAGTTTTTCACAAATCCTGACATATAATCCTGTCTTAGGTCAGTTAGGATCACCACTTTACTTTAAGAATGTGAAATGTCAGAATAATAGTAGAGATAATTATTTATTCCAGCTTTAATTTCTTTCATCACGTTCCCAGTGGGTCAGAAGTTTACATACACTCAATTAGTATTTGGTATTATTGCCTTTAAATTGTTTAACCTGGGTAAAACGTTTCGGTAGCCTTCCACAAGCTTCCCACAATAACTTGGGTGAATTTTGGCCCATTCCTTCTGACAGAGCTGGGGTAACCCAGTCAGGTTTGTAGGCCTCCTTGCTCGCAACGCTTTTTCAGTTCTGCCCACAAATATTCTATAGGATTGAGGTCAGGGCTTTGTGATGGCCACTCCAATACCCTGACTTTGTTGTCCTTTAGCCATTTTGCCACAACTTTGGAAGTATGCTTGGGGTCATTGTCCATTTGGAAGACGCATTTGCAACCAAGCTTTAACTTCCTGACTGATGTCTTGAGATGTTGCTTCAATATATCCACGTACTTTTCCTCCCTCATGAAGCTATCTATTTTGTGAAGTGCACCAGTCCCTCCTGCAGCAAAGCACCCCCACAACAGGATGCTGCCACCCCCCGTGCTTCACAGTTGGGATGGTGCTCTTCGGCTTGCAAGCCTCCCCCTTTTTCCTCCAAACATAACGATGGTCATTATGACCAAACAGTTCTATTTTGGTTTCATCAGACCAGAGGACATTTCTCCAAAAAGTACAATCTTTGTCCCCATGTGCAGTTGCAAACCGTAGTCTGGCTTTTTCATGGTGGTTTTGGAGCAGTGGCTTCTTCCTTGCTGAGCGGCCTTTCAGGTTATGTCGATATAGGACTCGTTTACTGTAGATATAGATACTTTGGTACCTGTTTCCTTCAGCATCTTCACAATGTCCTTTGCTGTTGTTCTGGGACTGTTTGCACTTTTCGCACCAAAGTACGTTAATCTCTAGGAGACAGAACGAGTCTCCTTCCTGAGCGGTATGACGGCTGTGTGGTCCCATGGTGTTTATACTTGCGTACTATTGGTTGTACAGATGAAAGTGGTACCTTCAGGTGTTTCGAAATTGCTCCCAAGGATGAACCAGACTTGTGGAGGTCTACAATTTTTTTCTGAGATCTAGTTAGATTTCTTTTTATTTCCCCATGATGTCAAGCAAAGAGGCACTGATTTTGAAGGTAGGCCTTGAAATACATCCACGGGTACACCTCCAATTGACTCAAATTATATAAATTAGCCTGTCAGAAGCTTATAAAGCCATGACATCATTTTCTGGAATTTTCCAAGCTGTTTAAAAAGGCACAGTCAACTTAGCGTATGTAAACTTCTGACCCACTGGAATTGTGATACAGTGAATTATAAGTGAAATTATCTGTTTATAAAACAATTGTTGGAAAGAATATTTACGTCATGCACAAAGTAGATGTCCTAACCGACTTGCCAAAACTATAGTTTGTTAACAAGACATTTGTGGAGTGGTTTAAAAAAACGAGTTTTCATGACTCCAACCTAAGTGTACTTCCGACTTCAACTGTACATAAGCAACATTATTTGCATTTATAGTATGAATATAACATATGCTAATGCACATACATTAAGTCTACGAAAATCAAATCTATATTGTTAACCATATGTGACCAAACTCATGCCTCCACAACTATACGTTAAAAGATCCAACCTTTATATTCAACCAGTATATTAACATGCGAATCGCAACATTCTTCTCCAATGAGAAACAACACAGCTACGAGGACGGTCTGAAAATCTGGGCAGTACTTACAAGAAGAGAGAGGCTCCTCTGGGGGTTCCCATACAGACACAACTGAGGTCTGATCTATCTAACTCATTCAATCACTCATTCATGGGGGACAGATACCCACAGTGGGGGGTGGGGTGAGGGGGAGGCGAGGAAGAGGTATAGAGTCGAGAAGGGGAGGAGTGTGTGTGTCACCTTGCAGAATCAAAAACACACCCTCTCTATCGCTCTCATACACACACAAACACACCATTGACTCTGTGCGTTGCAAAGCTGCCCAGCTGTCTCGTCTTTGAGAACTGAGGCTCTCTATACTATCTGTGATATGTAAAGATGTCCTATCTGTCCGTCACGTCATTTGCATGTGAAATACATCAGCACTTACATCAAAACCAGTGCTGGCGACTTCAAGCCAGCAAGCCTTGAGTTGACATTCCAACATTCTCTTCTGTTAACAAATGAAGAAATGACTTAAAGGGCAGACACATACAAACACACACACACACACAGCGACGCTACCATATTGTGACATAAGACCTGGCCAGAGCAGACCAGACAAACAAGGACAAAGAGGATGAGGGGAAGGAAACATTGGTCAGAGAGAGGGAGAGAGAGAGAGAGAGAGAGAGAGAGAGAGAGAGAGAGAGAGAGAGAGAGAGGTAGAGAGAGGGAGAGAGAGGTA
>NC_034182.2:19654066-19774126 GCF_002021735.2 Oncorhynchus kisutch | reverse complement strand
GAAAGAGAGAGAGAGAGAGAAGAGAGAGAAAGAGAGAGAGGAAAGAGAGAGAGAGAGAGAGAAAGATGAGAGAGAGAAGAGAGAGAGAGAAAGAAGAGAGAAAGAGAAAGAGAGAAAGAAAGAGAGAAAGAAAGAGAGAAAGAGAAAGAGAGAAAGAGAGAGAAAGAGAGAGAGAAAAAAAACATTTGTTCATCATACAGGTGACAGAACCAAGGGTAGGATACTTTAGAACACAAACATCATCTTATTGTCAATCCCTCTCTAATATGTACTGATAATATTACAGATAACTTCACCACAACGTCAGAAAAAGATGTTGGAGTGCCATTTACTAGAAGTCACACTAGACTAAAACATATTTCCTTATTCCTTCAAAGTGTGCATTTGTTTGTCTTTGTATTATTTGGCAGACAACTGTGTGTGACCTTACTTCCAACAGTACTCGTTGTTCCAGATTCTTGTATGTCTTATGTACCAGTTCCTTGGTGCCCATCACTCCATACCACAACTTGTTCTTAGTACGACTACTGCAGAGAGGAAGAAGGATGTATTTGATTACTTTCATCAAGTACCCTGATATGCTAAAACATTTAACCATTGAAGAAACATTCTAATATCCACTTCCATTTACCTTTCATTGCCATGGTGCAAATTGTACACGATATTGCAATACACAGTATATGTATCAATAAAGTTTGTATTTGAATAAGAGGATATTTACTGTGTACCTGCATTTCTTGGGATGTTCATCTCTCTTGTTGTTGAACTCCAGGGAGATCTTAGCATCCAGACCGATCCCAAAGTAGTTGTTCATTACACACTTCTCTGAGCACTGACTGTAGAGGTACACACAGCATAAGGAACATGAATACTCTCCAATATCAATTATTGAGTTGTATTGTGCACTAATAAGTAGCCTATATATTCCTCTTGTTTTTCTGCAACTGCGGTAAAACCACTCACTGTAATATTGTATCAACAAAGACGGATTGATTGTGAACTGTGCTAAATTCAATCAAACTTGCATCAAGGTATTTTATGTCATTTCTAGATATATATATATATATTTTTAAACACACACTACTTACTCTTCGTTGAAAGACGGAGGGCTGAGACTCTCTGGTTTCTCCAGGACAATGGTGGAGGAGGAGGAAGAGGGGCTTAAACTGACGTGACCTGAGAGAGGCATAATGGGTAAATGGACCGGGAAGTGTGATTTGACTTATTATCTTATCTGATTTCAATCGAAACATTTACAAGGCCCTCCCTCTCAGTACTGTGGCCCAAACATATAAGGGCTATAATATTAATATTATTATTGTTGACTGCAATTAAAAGTCAGAGTGCATCTAGAGTAGGATTCAAACCTGGGCAAATTTAGAATTCAAAGTGTGTGTGTGTGTTCATGTGTGTGAGCGTGTGTCTGTAGTAACTCACGTGGCTCTGCCTCTTTCAGTTCCTCACTGTTCTCTCTCTTGATGGAGGAGGAGGAAGACATGCGCTGGAGATGAGTGTGTTTATTCTGTTCATCCACCACTGGAGAGAGAGAGAGGAGTGAGAAAGAGGGAGAGAGTGGGGGAGAGAAAGATAGAGAGAGCAGTATGTGAGATTTTATGTGGGCGTCTGCAGTACATTAACGCTTCTGTATGTGTGTGTGTGTCACAGTGTACAGTTGAAGTCGGAAGTTTACATACACCTAAGCCAAATACATTAAACTCCGTTTTCACAATTCCTGACATTTAAGCCTATTAAATATTCCCTGTTTCAGGTCAGTTAGGAATACCACTTTATTTTAAGAATGTGAAATGTCAGAATAATAGTTGAGAGAATGATTTATTTCAGCTTTTATTTCTTTCTTCACATTCCCAATGGGTTAGACGTTTACATACACTCAATTCGTATTTGGTAAATTTGCCTTTAAATTGTTTAACTTAGGTAAAACGTTTTGGGTAGCCTTCCACAAGCTTCCCACAATAAGTTGGATAAATTTTATCCCATTCCCCCTGACAGACCTGGTGTAACTGAGTCAGGTTTGTAGGCCTCCTTGTTCGCACACGCTATTTCAGTTCTGCCCACAAATTTTCTATGGGATTGAGTTCAGGGCTTTGTGATGGCCACTCCAATACCTTGACGTTGTTATCCTTAAGCCATTTTGCCACAACTTTGGAAGTATGCATGGGGTCATTGTCAATTTGGAAGACCCATTTGCGACCAAGCTTTAACTTCCTGACAGATGTCTTGAGATGTTGCTTCAATATATCCACATAGTTTTCCTTCCTCATGATGTCATCAATTTTGTGAAGTGCACCAGCCCCTCCTGCAGCAAAGCACCCCCACAACATGATGCTGCCACCCACGTGCTTCACGGTTGGGACGGTGTTCTTCGGCTTGCAAGCCTCCCCCTTTTTCCTCCAAACATAATAATGGTCATTATGGCCAAACAGTTCTATTTTTGTTTCATCAGACCACAGGACATTTCTCCAAAAAGTACAATCTTTGTCCCCATGTGCAGCTGCAAACCGTAGTTTGGCTTTTTTCTGGAGGTTTTGGAGCAGTGGCTTCTTCCTTGCTGAGCGACCTTTTAGGTTATGTCCATATAGGACTCGTTTTACTGTGGATATAGATACTTTGTACCTGTTTCCTCCAGCATCTTCACAAGGTCCTTTGCTGTTGTTCTGGGATTGATTTGCACTTTTCAAACCAAAGTACGTTAATCTCAAGGAGACAGAACGCATCTCCTTCCTGAGTGGTATGATGGCTACGTCCCATGGTGTTTATACTTGCGTACTATTGTTTGTACAGATGAACGTGGTACCTTCAGGCGTTTGGAAATTGCTCCCAAGGATGAACCAGACTTGTGGAGGTCCACAATTCTTTTTCTGAGGTCTTAGCTGATTTCTTTTGATTTTCCCATGATGTCAAGCAAAGAGGCACTGAGTTTGAAGGTAGGCCTTGAAATACATCCACAGGTACACCTCCAATTGACTCAAATGATGTCAATTAGCCTATCAGAAACTTCTAAAGCCATGACATACTTTTGTGGAATTTTCCAAGCTGTTTAAAGGCACAGTCAACTTAGTGTATGTAAACGTCTGACCCACTGGAATTGTGATACAGTGAATTATAAGTGAAATAATCTGTCTGTAAACAATTGTTGGAAAAATTACTTGTGTCAGGCACAAAGTAGATGTTAACAAGAAATTTGTGGAGTGGTTGAAAGACAAGTTTTAATGACTCCAACCTAAGTGTATGTAAACGTCCGACTTCAACTGTATATATCTATTCGTTATACACCACCAAAAGTATGTGGACACCTTCTCGTTTGACATTTCATTACAAAATCATGGGCATTAATATGGAGCTGGTACCCCTTTTGCTGCTATAATGAGCCTCCACTCTTCTGGGAAGGCTTTCCACTAGATGTTGGACTATTGCTGCGGGGACTTATTTCCATTCAGCCACATGAGCATTAGTGAGGTCAGGCACAAATGTTGGGCGATTAGGCCTGGCTCACAGTTGGCGTTCCAATTCATCCCAAAGGTGTTCGATGCGGATGAGGTCAGGGCTCTGTGCAGGCCAGTCAAGTTCTTCCAAACTATTTCTGTGTGGACCTCTCTTTGTGTATATAATGTATGTTTCTATATATGTGTTTATGTGTGTGTGTGTTGTACCTTTCTCAGCCTGTTCTATTATCTGTCTCAGTGCTTTCTTCAGACTGTTAGCTCTCAGCATCAGCTGTTCTCTGGACCTATGGCAGGTTTGGAGACAATTCAAATTCAAGTAAGTCAATTCAGAAAGTAAAATGAAATTCCAATTCAATAATTGAAAAAAGGCAATCCATCCAACTGAAAAAGATAAGCTATTTATTTAATACATTTTTTATTTTATTTTTAAATATGAATTTCAAATCATTTCCTCCATTGAGTGAGGTAAACGTGAATTGACCTCAACCCTAACCTGTATGGGGGCTGGGGTTCCCCTCCGGTAGTGTCTGTACCCCTCTCCTGGTCCCCATCCTGGGGTGGCACACTGCCGGCTGGGACCACCTGGGCATCAGCCTCCTCACTCAGAGCCTTCACCAGACTGTCCAGTTTCTCATTCAACAGGGCACACTGAGGGAGAGATAAACACTAACCCAAACCCTTCACCAGGCTGTCCAGCTTCTCATAGAGTTCAATTTGGATTAACTTTACACTCTGTACTATACTCTATACTCTATATATATAAAAATACCACACAATAGATACTTTATGTAAATATTATAGAACCTGGATTGTTTAAAAATATGGACGTTTAAAAATATTCAGGGTTAAACATACTACACTTTGCTTCCAGACAGTTAGAGAGGAGTGAATGCATCTGTCTACGTCCCAAATGGAGCCCTTTTCTCTATGCAGTGGACTACTTTTGACCAGGACTCATACAGGTCTGGTCAAAAGTAGCGTACTATAAAGTGAATAGGGTGCCATTTGGAATGAAACCGCAAACTTTTACATTTTCTAGATGCTCCTCTACCACTACCCACCTCTCTCTGCCCACTTGTTATCCGCATTATACAACCTGTTACGTAAGACACACACATTTATGCACACAGAAACACACATGCATGCACACACACACACACACACACCTTCTTGGCCATAGCGTCTGCCTCCTCCTTGTTCTCTGTAGCTCTCTCGTATGCTCTCCCCACCTCCGCTACAAAATCATTTACCGTTCCACACAAAAACCTGCAGGAGAGAGGGATGGAGACAGGGAAGGAGAGCGGGTGAGTGGGATGGAGAGAGAGAGAGAGAGAGAGAGAAAGAGAGGGAGATGGAGAGGGGTAGAGAAAGAGAGAGGGGGGTGAGTGGGATGGAGGAAGAGAGAGAGGAAGAGAGCGAGAGATACGAGTGTGAAATATATTTCTCCATTCCTGTATTATGTATGTAAAGTCAATAAACCATACTGTACTTCACATTTCAGGTGAGAGAGATACGTACACAGTATAAGCATAGAGCAGGCATGCCATTCCCTATTACACGGACGATGTCCCCTAGGTAGTACGCTCTACAGTGCTAAGGAGGCCCCCTAAGTATTGTCTCTAGTCTAATGCTCTTCAAATGTCCCCCAAGTAGTGTACTAAGTAAGGTTTAATCTTGTGTAAGGACCCAGCTGGCAGAGGGACCGAGCAGTGCCCTTGGCAGAGGAGAAAATCAATACAGAGAGACACACAGACACACCCTCGCTATCTCCTCTCTCTATTAGCCTTTCCCATTCCCTCCCTCTTCAGAGACACTCCCTCTCTCTGATTTACCTCCTCCTTCACTCCAGACATCCCCATGACATTCAGACATGATCCCACCCTCCCTTCTCTCTCAATCTCTCCCTCTCTCCCTCCCGCTCATCCTTCCTCCTTTACCTACCCATATCCCTCCTCCACCCCCCCATCACATCTGGAGGACTGGGCTATCCCAGCATGCATCACACGTACTTGGCAGAGGATATGACGTCCGTATGTTTGTCAGAGTCCAGGATCTTGGTGAGGTGGGAGGCCACAGAGTCTGCATACTGAGTGATGTGAACCTGAGGGGAGAGGTATGACAGTTTCATTAAAAAGCCTGTGCATTGTGAGAAACGGTGGTGTCATTTTGGCTCAGAGATTAACAACCAGTTAAATGTAAAAGCCTGTGTTTTTTGAGAAATTGTGTCGGTACTTCAGCTCAAACGTGAGTCCTATGCAAACTGAGTGATATGGACCTGAGAGGAGAGGAAAAAACTGTTTCATGATACATCCTGTGCATTTAGATAAACTGTGGCGTAATTTTGGCTCAGAGAGTAGTAGTGTTAGTAGTAGTATTTATTGGAATCCCCAATTAGACTCTCCAAGGCATTGGCTAATCTTCCTGGGGTTCAAACAGGAAACAAAACACAACAAATAAAATACATAATATAAGAACATAATATACAGTGCCTTCGGAAAGTATTCAGACCCCTTGACTTTTTCCACATTGCTAGGTTACAGCCTTATTCTAAAATGGATTAAATCGTTTTTTTCCCTCATCAATCTACACAGAATACCCCATAAGGGCAAAGCAAAACAATATCACATAAGTATTCAAAGAGTTTAGTCCCTTTACTCAGTACTTTCTTGAAGCATCTTTGGCAGCGATTACAGTCTCGAGTCTTCTTGGGTATGATGCTACAAGCTTGGAATTATATTTGGGCAGTTTTTCCCATTCTTCTCTGTAGATCCTCTTAAGCTCTGTCAGGTTGGACGGGGAGAATCACTGCACAGGTATTTTAAGGTCTCTCCAGGGATGTTCGATCGTGTTCAAGTCCGGGCTCTGGCTGGACCACTCAAGGACATTCAGAGACTTGTCCCGAAGCCACTCCTGCATTGTCTTGGCTGTGTGCTTAGGGTCATTGTCCTGTTGGAAGGTGAACCTTCGCCCCAGTCTGAGGTCCTGAGCACTCTGGAGCAGATTTTCATCAAGGATCTCTCTGTACTTTGCTCCATTCATCATTGCCTCGATCCTGACTAGTTTCCCAGTCCCCACAGCATGATGCTGCCACCACCATGCTCTAACGTAGGGATGGTGCCAGGTTTCCTCCAGATGTGACACTTGGCATTCAGGCCAAAGTGTTCAGTCTTGGTTTCATTAGACCAGAAAATCTTGTTTCTATTGTTTTTAGATTCTTTAGGTGCCTTTTTGGCAAACTCCAAGTGGGCTGTCATGTGCCTTTTACTGAAGAGTGGCTTCCATCTGGCCACTCCATAAAGGCCTGATCGGTGGATTGCTGCAGAGATGGTTCTCCCATCTCAACAGAAGAGCTCTAGAGCTCTGTCAGAGTGACCATCGGGTTCTTGGTCACCTCCCTGACCAAGGCCCTTCTCCCGCGATTGGTCAGTTTAGCCGGGCGGTCAGCTCTATGAAAAGTCTTGGTGGTTCCATTTAAGAATTATGGAAGCCTCTGTGTTCTTGGGGACCTTCAATGCTGCAGAAATGTTTTGGTATCCTTCCCCAGATCTGTGCCTCCACACAATCCTGTCTCGGAGCTCTACGGACAATTCCTTCGACCGCATGGCTTGGTCTTTGCTCTGACATGCACTATCAACTGTGTGACCATATATAGACAGGCGTGTGCCTTCCCAAATCATGTCCAATCAATTGAATTTACCACAGGTGGACACCAATCAAGTTGTAGAAATACCTTAAGGATGATCAATGGAAACAGGATGATGCACCTGAGCTCAATTCCGAGTCTCATAGCAAAGGGTCTGAACACTTAGGTAAATAAGGTATTTCTGTTTTTTGTTTTTAATAAATGAGCAAAAATGTCTAAAAACCTGTTTTCGCTTTGTCATTATGGGGTATTGTGTGAAGATTGCTGAGGAAATTGTTTTCTTTAACCCATTTTATAATAAGGCTGTAACGTAACAAAATGTGGAAAAAGTCAAGGGGTCTGAATAATCTCCGAAGGCACTGTACATAATAATACAGAATGCTGCCTTTGCCTCACGCTTCAGAAACAGGAGATGGCTCCTGCCTTGTGGCTCACACAAGCCATTCTGGCTCACACAAGCCAAGGATTTGTGCAAGGCCACCCACCTACATAATACAGTGCAAATTACAATACAAAATATATCAAAATGGATGTGTCTCTTCACAGACCCCGTTATGCCGTAAGGTGTTCTTTTATCAGTTTTTGAAATATGGTTTTATTACTAGTTTGAATAACCTGGGGTGGCAGAGAGTTCCATGTAGTCATGGCTCTATTTAATACTGTGCGTTTTCCAGCCTCTCTTCTGGACCTGGGGAATGTGAAAAGACCTGATTGCATAACTTGTGTTGTACTGATAAGTGTTCAAACTGTGTGTCAACTGCTTGAACACAGTTCGGTACCGTCAACACATCAACACCTCGTACAAAGACCAATAGTGATGCAGTCAATCTCTCCTCAACTTTAAGCCAGGAGAGATTGACATGTATGTTACTGACATTTGCCTCTGTGTACATCTAAGTGCAATACGTGCTGCTCTGTTCTGGACCAACTTTAATTTACCTATGTCCCTCTTTGCAGCACATGACCACACAACTGGGCAGTAGTCCAGGTCGGACAAAACTAGGGCCAATAGGACCTGTCTGGTCGACTGAGATGTCAAGAAAGCAGAGCAACACCTTCCCATTTTAGCAACCATTCAGTCTATATGTTTTGATCATGACAGCTTGCAATCAAGCAGTTTAGTCTCCTCAACTTGCTCAATTGCCACATTATTCAATAATAGATCTTGATGAGGTATAAGGTTGAGCGAGTGATTTGTCCCAAAATCTATGCGTTTAGTTTTTTTGATATTTAGCACCAGCCTATTGCTATATAGTTACCCATTCTAAAACTGACTGGCTGTCATTCATTTATTTATTTATTTTACTGTATTAGCTGAAGTATATACTGTTGAGTCATCAGCGTACATAGACACTAATAATGACAACAATAATGGCCCAAGCCAGCTGCCCTGCGGTACACCACACTCAACCGAATTTGCATTAGAGAGGCTTCCATTAAAGATGCACTACGCAGAAATGTTTTCTGTTAAATAACTTTGTATTTGGTCAAACACAATCTTTTTCAAAAGTTTGCTAAGCACTGGTTGGCTGTTTGAACCTTTAAAGGGTGCCCTGCTATTCTTGGGCAGTGGAATGACCTTTCCTCCCTCCAGGCCTGAGGGCAAACACTGTCTTCTAGACTTAAATTGAAAATGTGGAAAACAGGACTCGCAATGTATTCTGCTACCAACCTCAGCAATTTAGCATCCAGGTTGTCGGTACCAGGTTGCTGGTCCTTATTTATAGATACCAACAATTTCTTACATACCCACTTTGTGGAACTCAGAACTGCAATGCTTGTCTTTCATTATTTTGTCCGTTATGCATGAATATGAAGGCTCAGCGTTTGTTGCTTTCATGTCATGCCTAAGTTTGCTAATCTTGTCAACAAAAAAGTAATTCACGTGTTTGGCAATATCAAAGGGTTCTGTTAAGAACAAGCCATCTGCCTCAATTAAGGATGAAAAAAAAGGATGGAGCCGAGTTAGTATTTTTGCCTAGAATTTCAATTAAGTTACTCAAGAGCTTTTCACTATCATTCTTTATATCATTTATCTTTGCTCCATAGTATAGTTTCTTCTTGTTTATGTTTAGTTTAGTTACGTGATTTCTCAATTTACTGTATGTTTGCCTTGTATGATCGCATATACACAATTTTAGGTCCAGTCTTTGGAACTGTTTTCTAGATATGGCTATTATATTATGATCACTACATCCAATGGGTGTGGATATTGCTTTAGAGCAGATTTCTTCATCATTAGTAAAGATATGATCAATACACGTGGATGATTTAGTTCCTGTTCTGTTTGTACTGTATATACCCTGGTAGGTTGACTGATAACCTGAACCAGATTATAGGCAGTTTGAAGCTTCTTTTTGAGTGGACAGCTTGATGGTCACCCAGAAAATATACCTCTCTGATGATATCACATACATTATTGGGCATTTCACACAAATAGTCCAAATACTGACTTATTAACAACCAGTTTCATGATAAAGCCTGTGTATTTAGATGCACTCTGGTGTAATTTTGGCTTAAAGAAACAACCAGTTTCCTGGAAAAGCTTGTGTATTGTGAGAAACTGTGGTGTCATTTTGGCTCAAAGAAAAGCAGACGGTTTCATGATAAAGCTTGTGTATTTAAAAAAACGTGGTGTCATTTTGGCTCAAACCTGAGCCCTACGTACCTGCAAGGGGGAGTCGGGACTAAAATCGTCTTCCTTCACCATGGGATAGTGTTTGGTAGGCAGCTCGTATGTCATCACACTCCACCTGAGAACAAAAACACAAACAGACACTGATGTCAAATGCCAGGAAATCGCAGTGTATCAACCCATGAAATCGGGACAAATGACACTGACAGTTATTCTGACTCACTCAACATATTGACCTCATCATTTATCTGATTATTTGGTAGACTAAACAGCTTACCTTAATCCTTCTCTAGTATGATAACCATAGAGAAAGTTGCTCATCCAGTCTAAGAAGATACGGCTTGGAAAGTCCAGATTTATATTCTGTATGTTATCACTTACAGTTTAATGTTCATGAGTTGTGACTCAACATCCTGTCCCAGTATCATAGCAAATACCTTTCAGACAGTAAATACCGTTCAGATAATAAATATCTTTCAGATAGTCAATACCTTTCAGATAATAAATACCTTTCAGATAGTCAAAACCTTTCAGATAATAAATACCTTTCAGACAGTCAATACCTTTCAGATAATAAATACCTTTCAGACAGTCAATACCTTTCAGATAATAAATACGTTTCAGATAGTCAATACCTTTCAGATAATAAATACCTTTCAGACAGTCAATACCTTTCAGATAATAAATACCTTTCAGATAGTCAATACCTTTCAGATAATAAATACCTTTCAGACAGTCAATACCTTTCAGATAATAAATACCTTTCAGATAGTCAATACCTTTCAGATAATAAATACCTTTCAGATAATAAATACCTTTCAGACAGTCAATACCTTTCAGATAATAAATACCTTTCAGATAATAAATACCTTTCAGACAGTCAATACCTTTCAGATAATAAATACCTTTCAGATAATGAATACCTTTCAGACAGTCAATACCTTTCAGATGGTCAATACCTTTCAGATAATAAATACCTTTCAGATAGTCAATACCTTTCAGATAATAAATACCTTTCAGATAGTCAATACCTTTCAGATAATAAATACCTTTCAGATAGTCAATACCTTTCAGATAATAAATACCTTTCAGACAGTCAATACCTTTCAGATAATAAATACCTTTCAGACAGTCAATACCTTTCAGATAATAAATACCTTTCAGATAGTAAATACCTTTCAGATAGTAAATTATTTTCAAATAATAAATACTGTGCCTATCAGATAATAAATGCCTTTCAGATAGCAAATACCTTTCAGATAATAAATACCTTTCAGATAGTAAATACCTTTTAGTTGTAAATGGCTTTCATAAAAATACCTTTCATAACTACACTGTAATTGCCCATGTGACTTTTAGTGCCCCTAAAAGTCAATGTAGTCTCGAAATCTTGCTCTAGCACATAAAAATAGTTACCTCTCTCCTCCCCTCATCTCTCTCTCGCTCCTACCTGTCAAGCATCTTGGTGGTGGCTCTCTCCAGCTTCTCCAGGATCTGTAGCAGTTGAGCATCATCATCGCATAGTCCTCCCCATCCCAGCACCCTGGCTAGGTCATTACCTGTACCCAGAGGGAGGACCCCTAGCTGACACTGGAGGGGAGGTGTGGTGGTGAAACACAGAACAGAGATCAATATATATACACACAGACATATGAAGAGACTGTTACTGATCAGAATCTAGCGCTCTCCATCTTTCCACATTTTCTCTCTCTCTCTCTCTCTCTTTCTCTCTCTGTCTCTCTTCTAGATTTACTTGTTTGTGCAGGTTGAGTTTATCCAGTTCAGACAGGACCCAGCCAACACTACCGTCCCCGCCACACACCAAGATACGAAACGTAGCGAACTTCTGGAACACACGCAGACTGGAAAAGAGAGGGTGTGAAACAGAGGATAGTGGGAGAAAGGAAAGGAGAGAGCTGGAATCAGTGGAGCACTTCTCATAGTCAATAGTCAAAGATTGTTACAAAGGATCAACATTAACAAGAAAGACTGGTAATACTTCACTTCAAAAAAGAAAAGGAGAGCTGCACACTCTAGGAGCTCAGATTCAATAATTGTATAACCTAATAACCAACGTTTCGACAGACAAGCTATCTTCATCAGGGTATAATACTTAACTTAAAGCAGGTATAATGACTTGGAATTTCTGTCGTTTATCTGTCAGGGACTATGTATTACTATTTAGCTAGATAGCTAACTTTCATCTGTAGTCCCTGATGCCGTTATAATGCATTAAGAGACGTCATGGGCATGTATAACCTCCTTTTAATGTCTTAATATCATCTCATAATGTTCCTGTATAAATACCAGTATTATGAACCTTCAATGGAGATTATAAAGGCTCATACGTGCTTATACCAAGTTATAAAGCCTTATACCTGGCAGGCTTAAAGTAAAGCGTTATCTAACGGTTATCAATCAAATACATTTTAGGCCAAGATGTCGCACTCTTACCCCAGCTGTGGTCCTCCGTTCATCAAGTCAAAGACCTGTGCAGGGTTGAGCAGCTGTTTGAATTTCCTTAGAAACTTAACCCCTTGGTTGTCTCCGCTCTTAGAGTTACACAGCACCAGGAGAGGAGAGGTGCAGGAGGGAGAGGTGGCCTTCCAAAAGCCTGAAGAGAAAGATAAAAACACGGGTTTAGTTTGGGGTCGTAGGTGTGTGGTTGTCTTCACTCTTGGGGTGTGTGGTGGAAATTCAACACCAGGGACACCTGAAGTCAATAGTAAATGAATCACTCTTTATTATCAGTTACCTGGAGAGGTTACAACAAACACAACGTGCAAAGTACAAGTCTGCCACAAGTCCCTTCAGTCCTCTTGTATACTGCTACACAAAAAAGCTACATAGACATGGTTCATAGGGTTGGTTCTTGCAGGTGACTGGCAGTTTCCCAAGAAACGGAGCAATGTCTCCTATCTTAACTTCCAGAACATATTCTGGGGGTTCTGCCAATTGGTCTGAGGAGAAAGTCACAGTCACCTGCACACACCAAGATAGAGCAGAGAAGATGTATACTGTGTACAATTCAAGGCTATCTCTTCAGACACATTTCCGTTACAGAGGCATCCGGATTGTTTCTGAGAATTGGCCTTTTTCCTTTCCTAGCAACTTCCAAGGGAGGAAAAGTCAGTAAGGAAAAGCAAGAAGAAGAAGAAGATAGCGTTTGAACGAATCCTCCATCCTCGTTTGTGTGTGTGGGTATGAGAAATAGAGAGAGAAAGTGTGGTGTGTGTATCTCACCGTCAGAGTCGATACTATTGAGGGTTGTGGGAGGGATGATTGACACCCGACATTGACCCAGAGGACACGCCTTTCCCATCTGCTCCTTACAGCTGCTGTGCACCTGTACACACACACACACCATGAATCAGGGGTGGCATTTAGAATGTTAGAAAGGTGACAATTTCATCCAATGACCTTTTAGATCTAACACTTTCCCAGAATCCTGTAGCATCACTTTGGACACCACAGCTTATGATGGAGTGTGTGATGTTTTTCTGGCTTGAAGAGTGATGTTCAGATACTGTGTGTGCGTGTGCGTGTGTGTGGGCGCGCGCGTGTATAGACTCACAATAGCCTTGCACCATAGACATCTCCAGTCCTGCAGTCTCCTGACACTGCCACAGTTCTTGTCACACACCACACACTTCGCACTGACCGGTAGGTTCCCCTCTAACCACTGATGAGGCATGGAGACCTGTGAACACATATCGAATATGTACACGTGTAAGTTATCTTTGACTTGTCATTCCTTTTTTAAAGCCTTACTGTGCGACAGTCACACTTCTTTCCTATTATTCCATATTCATTAGAAATGTGAGTGAAATACTGACAGGAAAGGTAGGAGGAGAGGGAGAGAGGATGTACTAGAATAGCAGTGGATATGATTCGAACCCACGCTTGCACTGCTAACATTGTGGAGGCAGCGGCTTAGACCAGCAAGGTTGTTTCACTTGATCAGTGTTTAAATGAGCACAAGAAGATGCTGCTAAGTCAATGAAAAAGACATTTCGGTGTAAAGAGACTTTGTGTTACCCACCCCTTCGTCGTCCTCCATGATGTCATTTCCTATGGAGGCCAGCGTGGTCCATTTACAGGTGTTGGTGGAGCGCACCGCACATCGCTTATGGGCTTTGAATTTACACACTGGGGGAGGGAGGGAGGGAGGGAGAGAGAAAGAGGCAAAGCGAGAGAGAGAGAGAGAGAGCGAGAGAGAGAGAGAGAGAGAGAGAGAGAGAGTGTTTGTATAGAAACCAAAAAACAAATTTGAACCTGTTTCATTGCTTTGAATTAAAGCTGTGGATGTAAAGTTGCATGAATGAAAATAGTGTGCTTGAGGGTATGTGTGTGTTACTTCGCAGGACAGTCCGTGGGAGGTGAGTCTGGAGAGGGCCTCTCTACAGACATGACAGAAGGTGGTCTGTGTGTGTGTGTGTACCTTCGCAGGACAGTCCATGGGAGGAGACTCCGGAGAGGGCCTCTCTACACACATTACAGAAGGTGGTGTGTGTGTGTGTGTGTACCTTCGCAGGACAGTCCATGGGAGGTGACTTCGGAGAGGGCCTCTCTACACACATTACAGAAGGTGGTGTGTGTGTCTGTGTGTGTGTGTGTGTGTACCTTCGCAGGACAGTCCATGGGAGGTGACTCCGGAGAGGGCCTCTCTACACACATTACAGAAGGTGGTGTGTGTGTTCGTGTGTGTGTACCTTCGCAGGACAGTCCATGGGAGGTGACTCCGGAGAGGGCCTCTCCACACACATTACAGAAGGTGGTGTGTGTGTCTGTGTGTGTGTGTGTACCTTCGCAGGACAGTCCATGGGAGGTGACTCCGGAGAGGGCCTCTCTACACACATTACAGAAGGTGGGTCTGGCGTGGGAGCAGGCGTACCAGTTGTGCATCCCAGAAAAATGTTCCATATTGAATAGACTGGCCTGCAGAGAGAGATGGAGGGAGAGAGATGGGGGAGGGAGAGAGAGAGAGAGGGGGGGGGAGGGAGAGAGATGGGGGGAGGGAGAGAGATGGAGGGAGGGAGAGAGGGGGAGGGAGAGAAGCGAGAGAGAAGAATATGCTACTTTTACTCAAATCCACTTACAAGGAGTACAGTGCCTTGCGAAAGTATTCGGCCCCCTTGAACTTTGCGACCTTTTGCCACATTTCAGGCTTCAAACATAAAGATATAAAACTGTGTTTTTTTGTGAAGAATCAACAACAAGTGGGACACAATCATGAAGTGGAACAACATTTATTGGATATTTCAAACCTTTTTAACAAATCAAAAACTGAAAAATTGGGCGTGCTAAATTATTACTATTATTCAGTTAATACTTTGTAGCGCCACCTTTTGCTGCGATTACAGCCGTCTGTAAGTCGCTTGGGGTATGTCTCTATCAGTTTTGCACATCGAGAGACTGAAATTCATACCTCCCGTGCAAATGCCGGCATGACGTGATGAGTGGTAGTACTGATGTGCAGATGTGGGTGGGCATCTATTTTATTACATCCAGTGAATATACACCGTCAAAAATAAATGCATTTTACATTTGTTTAGGCAGGCCCTAAGAAACATTTTAAGACTAATACAATTTATTTTCAAAACAATAGAATGGCATATTTTGAGTTCAGTTATGTTACATCCAAATGAATGAAATCAAAGGTTGGTTATTTTGTTCATTAAACAGACGAGACACACCCGCCCCGATCACAGTCAACACACTCAACACCCCGTTCGGTTGAACGTTAGAATGGGCAAAAGGAGTGACCTTAAGCGACTTTGAGCGTGGTGTGATTGTCGGTGCTAGGTGCGCTGGTTCCAGTATCTCAGAAAGGGCCGGCCTCCTGAGCTTTTCACACACGACAGTATCTAGGGTTTACCGAGAATGGTGCAACAAACAAAAAACATCCAGTCGGCGGCAGTCCTGTGGGCGAAAACAGCTCGTTGATGAGAGAGGTCGAAGGAGAATGGCAAGAATCGTGCAAGCTAACAGGCGGTGCCACAAGCAGCAAATAACGGTGCAGTACAACAGTGGTGCGCAGAATGGCACATCGGAGCGCATAATATGTCGGTCCTTATCACGGATGGGCTATTGCAGCAGACAACCACACCGGGTTCCACTCTTATCAGCTAAAAACAAGAAGAAGTGGCACCAGTGGGCACATGATCACCAACACCGGACAAATGAGGAGTGGAAAAACATTGCCTGGTCCAACAAATCCCGGTTCATGTTGCGTCATGCTGATGGCAGAGTCAGGATTTGGTGTAAGCAGCATGAGTCCATGGCCTGCCTGGTGTCAATGGTACAAGCTGGTGACGGTGGTATAATGGTGTGGGGAATGCAACGTTTGAACGCCACAGCCTATCTGAACATAGAATCCATGCCCCAAAGAATTCAGGTTGTTCTTGAGGTGAAAGCGGGTTCCGACCCTGTACTAGATGGGTGTACCTGGCCATTGTATATTTTGTAGTAAAAATATAATGGAATATAACAGAATAAAATACAAATAGTATTTTACCCACACAACTTGTGTCACGGGAACGTGTAGATCCGCTGTCATATAAAGAAGGCACGTTTTGAAACAGAGCCCAAGCCCATGCTTTTTTTGTCCATGTTTCATCTCTTTCTTACATTCCACTTTGTTAGGGAGAGAGTATCTTCATCATGATAGTGACAGAAAATAATAGAAATCTGAGTCTTGTGTTCATATTTCACAACCTCCACAGGATTTTAGAGCTAAATAATAGGCCTACACTTGCTAAATGTTTCTGATCAGTCATAGATGAGCAAATGAATAGATGAGCTATACCAACTCCACTTAAACCACATGACCAAAAGTATGTGGACACCTGCTCGTCAAACGTCTCATTCCAAAAGCATGGGCATTAATATGGAGTTGGTACCCCTTTTTCTGCTATAACAGCCTCCACTCTCCTGGGAATGCTTTCCACTAGATGTTGGAACATTGCTGCGAGGACTTGCTTCCATTCAGCCACAATAGCATTAGTGAGGTCGGGCACTGATGTTGGGCGATTAGGCCTGGCTCGCAGTCGGCGTTCCAATTCATCCCAAAGGTGTTTGAAGGTGTTGAGGGCTCTGTGCAGGCCAGTCAAGTTCTTCCACACCGATCTTGGCAAACCATTTCTGTGTGGACCTTGTGCACGGGGACATTGCCATGCTGAAACAGGAAAGTATGGCAATGTATGGTTTAGCGCTAAGATTTTTCTACACTGGACATTATTCCTCCTCCACCAAACGTTACAGTTGGCACTATACATTCAGGCAGGTAGCGTTCTCCTGGCATCCGCCAAAACCAGATTTGTCCATTGGACAGCCAGATGGTGAAGCGTGATTCATCACAGAGAATGCATAAGAGTCCAATGGGGGCGAGGTTTACACCACGCTTGGCATTGCGCATGGTGACTTTAGGTTTGTGTGCAGCTGCTCGGCCATGGAGACTCATTTCCTGAAGCTCCCGACAAACTATTATGTTGCTGACGTTGCTTCCAGAGGCAGTTAGGAACTCGGTAGTGAGTGTTGCAACCGAGGACATACGATTTTTTACGCGCTTCATTACTCTGCGGTCCCATTCTGTGAGCGTGTGTGGGCTGCCACTTCATGGCTGAGCCGTTGTTGCTCCGAGACGATTCACTACACAACTACAGCACTTACAGTTGACCGGGGCAGTTCTAGTTCTAGGTCTTCAGTAAGGCCGATCTACTGCCAATGTGTGTCTATGGAGATTGTACGGCGTGTAATCAATTTTATACACCTTTCGGCAACGGGTGTGGCTGAAATAACCGAATCCGCTAATTTGAAGGGGTGTCCACACACTTGTGTGTATATATAGTGTATTTACCCAGCCAGGGAATTAACCAAATGTACAGATGGATATTCAGTGAAACAAAAATCACATTGATTGATTAAGACAAGTCACAGGCTTTTGGTTGGGAGGAGGCCTAGGCTACTTGGCGACTGTGAGTGAAGAGCAAAATAATCCACTTGTTAAGCTACAGAACATGCTGGCAAAATGTTCTGATCAGCGCTAATGAATGAGCCAACTAAACAAGATGATCATGAGCAACCCTCACCTCAAATTTCCAGAGCCTAACTGTAGCCTAACCAATATCCAAACGGAGATTCGGTGAAAAGAAAAATCTGACATTGATTCATTCATCAAGATGAGTCCCTATAATTGTATCCAAGCAAACATGAAACGGTGCTGAAATAATTGAACATAGGCGGGTAAGCTATTGCTTCAAATGTACCTAGGTAGTGCATAACTATGCCGTCTCAGCATTACGGTTTCATTTCATACTAAGCTGTAGGCAGAACATTACCGCAATCATGGCTAGGTCAGTTGGCGGAAATAAAAGCAGACGCCTTGTCCCGGCAATACCGTACATTTATATTGAAAAATCAGCAAAAAGTTGGTGGGATGCTAAAGTTGGTGGAAAAACGTATTGGTTTGAAATGTGTAAAAGAGGTTGAGAGTTTTCACTTTACTGTATGAAAGCAAATACAACACAAATATATAATTTTGTACCAATGGTATGAAATGGCTGAATGCTAAATGCTACCAATTTAGTTGATGAGAAGTACCCACTGCTACCACTAAATGTATTCAAAATGAACAGGTAAATACCAGAAACAGGACTGTAGAATGAAACAAAAGTATAGTCAAAGGCAAAAGGGTGAGAAGGAATGAACGAATGGAGGGATGAAAAGATAAAAGCTTGAGGGGATGGAGGGATGAGAGGACTAGTGTTTACCTCATACATTTCCCATTTCTGTACAGACTTCAGAGCACCGATCCAATCCTCCATCTCCTTCCTGCTCTCAGCACACAGCATCAACTTCCTGAATGGAGTGATCACCTGGAGAGAGAGGGTGGAGGGGTGGAGAGAGAGAGACAGGGAAAGGAAGAGAGAGAGAGATAGGGAGGGAGGGACAGGCTGTATAATACATAGTACTGTAGATTTACAAAGACTTACACAGTCCTACAGTTTTGCAGTGAAGTGTGTAATACAATTGGAAATGTGTAGTCATGGTGGTCATTATGGTTACTGTGTAGCTGTAGTCATGGTTACGGTAGAGGTAGTGTGTCATCATGGTTACCGTGAAGCTGTTGTTGATGTTCTTGGTACTGGTCTCGGCCACGCTGGCGTCTGATAGGTCCACCTCGTCAAATATCAGAGACTGATGGACAACAACCCAAAAAATTTAACCGAGTTAAACACAGCCATAAACAAAACAGACAGCATCTAATCTAAAAAGTTTTTAAATACCCAGTGAAGTCAAAAACTGGATTTTCCTGTGTTTTATATATATTTCCACACTATGAGGTTGGAATAATACTGGGGAATTGTGACAATTATGATTATGCCCGTTTAGTGTAAGAGCGGTTTGAAAAGATTGCCTGAAATTTCAGCCTGTTTTGGTGGGAGGGAGTTTTGGTCTGCCTGATGACATCACCAGGTGGTAAATTAGTTAATAGACCAATAAGAAAGAGAATCCAAACCTCTCAGCCAATAACAACTAGTTTTCAGTTTTCCCCTCCCCACTAAGACCACTTCCAGACAAATTTTTGCTTGAGAAATCTCTCTTTGCTAAGAAGCCATTTTTGTTTGTTTTAGACCATTTTGCCTGAAAAAAATCGCAGTAAAGTATTTCATTGTTACTCAGAAATGATTTGAACCTTTAACTACACCCACATACTTAATCATGTGAAAAAGGTGACAGCTTGCACATCCAAGAAATGTCTGGGCCTGGTGAAATAATAATAATAGTTGGAGTGTTAAACCTATAAACTAGTTACCTTGGAGTCTTTGGCATAGTAAAGTGTCCGGCCTCTCAGTTTGAAGTACCTCCTCTTCCATCTCTGGAAAGAACTGGTCTGTTTCAATAGGATCCCTTCCTTTACACTTTTCTATGGAGAGGACAGAGAGAGAGAGAGAGAGAGAGAGAGAGAGAGAGAGGCTTGAGATAGGGGTGGGGATGGGCTGTTGGGTGGAATGTTGTGTGTGGGGGGGGGGGGGGGGGGGGGGGTGGAGAGAGAGGGTGTGTGATGTGCTTCATGATGTCTATGTGTGTGGGTGAGATGATGAAATACAAGATATAATCAAGAAGCATAACTATTCAAATAATTTCAATTCAGTTTCATTTGGCTCCAAATGCCGGGAAAGTTTCCAAGATATATTTAGGGAAACACATTGGCATGCATGATGCCCTCTATCACCTAGCAACATTCCAGCACAAGTCGATATGGCAAAAACAACTTACAGACAACTTCCTCATACAGTACCAGTAAAAAGTTTGGACACACCTACTCATTCAAGTGTTTTTCTTTATTTGAACGATTTTCTACATTGTAGAGTAATAGTGAAGACATCAACACTATGAAATAACATATGTGGAATCATGTAGTAATCCAAAAAGTGTTAAATATATCAAAATATAGTTTCGATTTTAGATTCTTCAAAGTAGCCAACCGTTGCCTTGATGACAGCTTTGCACACTCTTGGCATTCTCTCAACCAGCTTCACCTGGAATGATTTTTCAACAGTCTTGAAGGAGTTTCCACATATGCTGAGCACTTGTTGGCTGCTTTTCCTTCACTCTGCGGTCCAACTCATCCCAAACCATCTCAATTGGGTTGAGGTCGGATGATTGTGGAGACCAGATCATTTGATGCAGCACTCCATCACACTCTTTCTTGGTCAAATAGCCCTTACACAGCCTGGAGGTGTGTGGGTCATTGTCCTTTTGAAAAACAAAAGATAGTCCCACTAAGCGCAAACCAGATGGGATGGTGTATGGCTGCAGAATGCTGTGGTAGCCATGCTGGTTAAGTGTGCCTTGAATTCTAAATATATCACAGACAGTGTCACCAGCAAAGCACCCCCACACCATCACACATCCTCCTCCATGCTTCATGTTGGGAACCACACATGCGGAGATCATCCGTCACCTACTCTGTGTCTCACAAAGACACGGCGGTTGGAACCAAAAATTCTCAAATTTGAACTCATCAGAACAAAGACAAATTTCCACCGGTCTAATGTCCATTGCTCGTGTTTCTTGGTTTTCATGAAGCATTTATTTGGGCTGCAATTTCTGTGGCTGGTAACTCTAAGGAACTTATCCACTGCAGCAGAGGTAACTCTGGGTCTTCCTTTCCTGTGGCGGTCCTCATGAGAGCCAGTTTCATCATAGCGCTTGTTGGTTTCTGCGACTTCACAAAGTTCTTTACATTTTCCAGATTGACTGACCTTCATGTCTTAAAGTAATGATGTGTTGTCATTGCTTGTTTGAGCTGTTCTTGCCATAATATTGACTTGGTCTTTTACCAAATAGGGCTATCTTCTGTATACCACCCCTACCTTGTCACAACAGAACTGACAAGTGGATTAAAAAAGAAAGAAATTCCACAAATTAACTTTTAACAAGGCACACCTGTTTATTTAAATGCATTCAAGGTGACTACCTCATGAAGTTGGTTGAGAGAATGCCAACAGTGTGCAAAGCTGTCATCAAGGCATTAAGGCAACTATGTTATTTCTTAGTTTTGATGACTTCACTATTATTCTACAATGTAGAAAATAGTCAAATAAAGAAAAACCCTTGAATGAGTAGGTGTGTCCAGATTTTTGACTGGTACTGTACATGATTTCATCTTTGTCTAAGAATGCTACACGTGACATCAAATTGGCAAGCTGCCCTGTGTGTCAACGCAACCCCTAAATATGTCCTGAGGGAACCAGACACAAAGACAGGTGCGTCCCCCCCCCCCATAGCGAGTCACTATGGGTGAACACACATCATCTGACAAGTTTGACAGCGCATGTGTGAGAGTGTGATGTGTTTGACTATCCTGGTGGTCAAGGTGAAAATGGCCCCATATGTTTCACAGGGCTGTTCACACCTTCACTGTGTGTGTGTGTGTGTGTGTGTGTGTGTGTGTGTGTGTGTGTGTGTGTGTGTGTGTGTGTGTGTGTGTGTGTTCAAAGCTGGGCACTGCTGGGTGCTAAGTGTAGATACGTCAGAATTTGCATAGCAGATTGGACCTTTTAACTGTCATAACTCAGCTATCTATCCTGGCAAACAGACACACAAACACACATACTCACACACACGTCTAAAGACTGTCTCTGATGTCATGAAAACTCTCATTTCCTCTCTTTTCCTTTCCATTTTCCCAATTCAATAAAGGGGAATGGAAACAATAGGCTTTAGAACACCAGCTAACTGGAACTGTGAATCGTGGTTGGAACCAAAAATCTCAAATTTGGACTCATCAGACTAAAGGACAACCCGTCTAATGTCCATTGCTTGTGTTTCTTGGCCCAAGCAAGTCTCTTCTTATTGGTGTCCTTTAGTAGTGGTTTCTATGCAGCAATTAGACCATGAAGGCCTGATTCACAAGGTCTCCTCTGAACAGTTGATGTTGAGATGTTTCTGTTACTTGATGGTTTTTGCGACTGATGGCTCATGTACATTAGCACACAGTAAATTGCTGCGTGCCGCTTAGGCTGCCCAGAGTGGCTTGCTTGTGGGCGTGCTGGCAGCATATGGCAGCACGTTCGATTGTGCGTCAAGAATTAAGCATAGCAAATTTATATGAACGTCTGGTTATTAAATGGGTAAATAGTTTAATCCATTCTCCATTTCATGAATTTATTCACATGTAAATAGTAATATGCTCTAAAACGCTCTGATGACAAACAAACTTTGCTGCCCTGTTACCAACTGTCCACCTGGCTGGAAGAACTTATTCCAGTAAGTAGACACATTTCGAAAATGTAAAAAAAAAACTCAAATTAGCTGCTAACGTAGCTAGCAAGCTATCTAGACAACTTTACATACTGTATAGATAGCTAGCTAAGTTAATTAAATATCACCAGCTACTTAACTTCATATTAGCTAGCTATCTTGATGTATTTATCACTGTAAAAAACAAACTCCAAATGCATTTGAAGGTAGCTAGCTAACAGCCACGGATGAGGGTGAAAGGATAGCAGCCCCAACTGTAAAAGTGAGAGAGTAGACTAATCTGGAATGGAAAGGTACTTTTGTGTAGTTCCAGTCCTTAGAAGTGAGGATGGAGATAATAGTAATGTAATATTCAGTGCGGTCTAACTTGAGTATAATGAAGTCTGTTTCTTGTGAGGTTTTCTATCCTCAGATACAGAGAGCTGTGAAAGCCTGTCTGCAGATGAAGAGGTCCCAATGAAGAGCAGGGGTTCTCAGTCCTGGACTCAAATGTGTGAACATTTTTGTTTTTGCCTCAGCACTACACAGCTGATTCAAATGGTCAACTCATCATCAAGCTTCAAGTGGTATTTATGTATTCATTTATGATGCTATATTTGATATGATTCTGCTGTTGTCACATGCTAAAAATGTGTGTACACATGCATCTATCTATCCAATGTTATCATGATTTGTTATAAGGGATATTATACTTTAGTAATCCACAATGACCTGGTGATGTACAATTCTAATAATGACATTATCTTCCATATTCCTACAGATACCTTGTAACTGGAGATTCCTTCAAAACAATTGCCTACAGTTACCGTGTAGGGTACTGCAAGGTTGTTTGACCAGGGCCATCTGGGTTGCCTCCTGGGGGAATTCAGGCGTGTGAAGGCTACCTGTGTCCTGCATAACTTCATGAGGATGGACACGAGGACCAACTTGCCGCTGTGTGCCAGAGGAGAAGTCTGCTGCTCTGCAGGACGTTTCAAGGATGGAGTCCAAAAACGCAGCAAGAGAGGCAATCTGTGTGCGGGAGATCTTCACCTCCTACTTCTTCAAGGAGGGTGCTGTTCTCTGGCAACTCCATAGACTACACTATGCACAACCAAAGGCTCTTTTAAGAGCCATCCACATTGCAATAAGAGTATTCTTCCATTTACTTAGCTATGTCAACTGCAGTTATTCAATTCCCAGTTTCTCTCCTTTTGATTTCCACTTCTCAGGTGAGGGTGCTGTTAAGGTAAGGGTGCTGTTAAGGTAACAAAACAGGCTATTTTAAGTCACCCATATTGACATTTTTTTGAACAATTGGACTCCTAATAACCCACACCTACACACTCGTGAATCAATCTGATTGATGGATTGTGTTGTGCAGTAAGCAGGCTCAGGTGTATAACTGTAGCTCCTTCCACCTTCAAAGAATAGGCAAGAGGGAGAGAGAGGCATGAACACAAAGCCACTTCATTATTTCTAGAACTACACCATAGTGTTTGTCCTTGAGTTGTCTGTGCATGTTTTTCAGCATAAAGTGCAACCACTTAGTGTGGACACCAGGTGAGGCCACACACACAGATTCCTGTTGAGTACTGTCTCTTTAACTACCTTATTTTCTCAATAACAGTCTCTCTCCTTCACTTCATCCCTAACTCCCCTTTTCTGTAAATCCTCTAGGTTATATCAGCTGTGTCGGTGAACCCCTCCCGCATCTGAACTGCCTACATAGAGGGCACGGCAAGATCAGAGGTGAGAGGTCACTTGGTCAGGTCAACAAGAAGCATTATTAAAGAGATGCTTTACATTGAAATACAGATAGAGGTGTAGTAGTCCCAGAGTTAATGATCCAAGGTCAGTTTTGCGTTTCACCTCCTGATGATTATGATGACTGACAGTGTTAGAATAAAAAAAAACACAAGGCTTAAAAATAATATCTCTCTCTCGTCTGCAGGTATGTTTTGATGTGAGAGAGGATGCCAACCCCCAGTCCAGTCATCTCCCCCAGCCGCTCTTAAAATAACCATCGGGCCGACTGGGAGCCAAAGGCTGGTTAGGAGACACCACTAGAGACATTATTATGTAATTGGGATGAACTGAGAGAATATTAGGGTAGCACTGTGATTCATTAATCATATGCTGTCTTCCCTGCTCCTCTGTTCTTACCTCTTTCCCTTTCTGTCTTTTAAACCTCTCTCACTACCTCCTATTTCTTCCTCTGCTTTTATAATGCACACCAGATGTGCATTGAAGTACAGATTGAACTTGTATTTATAATATGATATTACAATTATAATATTGATATTGCATGTATTATGTATTTATAACACTTGGGAAATGTACTTCTTTCAATACATCATTTCACATTCTCTACTGGTTGAAATTAAGTCTCTCGTTTGATGAAATACTACACCCGTCCTGTGTTTATCAGATCAATGCAGATTAAGGAAATTAGATATTAAATCAAGTTAAATGAAGGTGAAATAAATATAAAGAAAATGTTGAGATGAACTGGTTTTAGAGTATTTACATGATGCATAGGAAGTGTAGTGTACAGTTCTTTAAATTCTATTTCTGTATATATGAATTACAAATCTGAACTGCACCTTTATTTGCCAAGGTAGAGTACATGATCAGTGAATATATTCTACTCAATCCATAGACTGTTTTGAAGATGATACAACTGGCCATAGCCAGTTATCTTCAAGTAATATTTTTGCAGGAATCTCCTTGCGAACAATTTTGCCAAAGATGATAGCTGTGGTTCATAGCTAGGTTCTGAACTAATATTTATACCAAACGTTTTAGGGTCCATACACAGATCGGCTGCATAGCTAGCTACACATCCATAGGAATACAGATATGTTTATCCTCCAATACACAATAAGCAAGAAAATAGTTAGCTACCTATGTTACTTTAACTGCATTGCATGAGAAATAACAGCAAGGCAAGCGTACAAAATTGTACATTCAATTTGTGGTAAATGCTTAAGCTAGCTAGACTCATAACATCCACTGTTTCACAAGATGAGAGCCTGATTTCCTGGTTTCTCAGGAGTCCCTAAAACATTCATCAGAATTACAATTTCATACTCATGTCTCATCACCAATAAAGCTAGCCAGCTAGCTGGCTAATGTTAGTTAGTCAGCTACTGTTGACTAACCCCATTCAGTACAAATGAGCGCAACCGCTGCATTCAAACGAGGCTGCAATGAAAACTAATGGGATTTACAGCGAGTGTTGGCATCAACATCTGGGGTGTGAACTATGTTTCTATTCAAGTGTTGATTGACATGGTAATGGCCCGATAGTACTGGAGAAAAGTTGAAAAAACTGACCCCTCTGACACTGTACGATAAATTGCAGGATACCTAGTCAATTGTACAACTGAATGCATTAATTTTTTTTGCATTATCACTGCAAGCCATAATTTTAGAGTCGCCCTAAAAACCCGATTAAAATTCAATCTATTTAACTTTCAACAAGGCACACCTGTTAATTGAAATGCATTCCAAGTGACTACCTCATGAAGCTGGTTGAGAGAATGCCAAGAGTGTGCAAAGCTGTCATCAAGGCTAAAGGTGGCTACTTTGAACTACAATATATTTTGATTTGTTTAACACTTTTTTGGTTACTACATCATTCCATATGTGTTATTTAATAGTGATGTCTTCACTATTAATCTACAATGTAGAAAATAGTACAAATAAAGAAAAACCCTGGAATGAGTAGGTGTGTCCAAACTTTTGACTGGCACCAAAACATATTAGAAAGTCGTACATTTGTAATATAATATTCATACAACAATAACTATATTGAAATAATAAGGTTAGGGGAATACATTGTCTCATTCAAACCTGAAAAAAGTTATATCATGACATTATACAACATTAATCTCAGGGATATTGGTATCAAAATTGTACGGGAATTTCATCATTTTATATGAATAAGGCATATGATAACAATAATTGGCTTTCACAACTTACATTTCTTCTTACATAAATTAGGCCTATAGTCTAATACATAAAGAGTCCGAATGGGAACAAATTAAAAGCATGCAAGAAAGGGGAAATGACCAGTGACAATCTGAGCTACTTGGTGGTTACTAGGATTCCCATTACTACTACCTACAGTGCGTTCAAAAAGTATTCAGACCCCTTGACTTTTTCTACATTTTGTTACGTTACAGTCTTATTCTAAAATTGTTACGTTTTTTTTTTCTTGATCAATCTACAAGCAGACTTGGATCAGCTCCGCCAAGCTATCTCCCTGCAGGGAGCCACCATTGAGAGACATCAGGAGTTTCTACAGGGCCCTTTGGAAGGGCTCAGTTCCTTGACGGAATGCCCCGACCATGGGTTAAAGGCTATTATGAAGCAAATCAGGGTGTTAAGTCTTCCGGGCTTTGGTCAATGATGTGCTTCGGGACATGCTAAACCGGTTTGTGTTCGTCTACCTGGACAACATCCTGTTTTTTTTCCCGATCTGCCCAAGAACATGTACTCCATGTCAGACAGGTCCTTCAGCGCCTCCTGGTGAACCAATTGTTCGTGAAAGCCGAGAAGTGTGAGTTCTATCACCTTTCTGAGATATGTCATTGCTGAAGGCAATGTTCAGATGGATCCTGGAAAGGTGAAAGCAGTGGTGGATTGGCCTCAACCAATGTCCAGGGTGCAGTTTCAACTGTTTCTTGGGTTTGCAAGCTTCTACCGGCGTTTCATTCGGGATTACAGCACCCTGGCAGCCCCCCTCTCGGCACTCACCTCCCCCAAGGTACCGTTCAAATGGACTCCAGCTGTCGACAAAGCCTTTGTAGACCTGAAGCATCAGTTCACAACAGCACCCATCCTCAACCATCCGGACCCCTCGTGTCAATTTGTGGTGGAAGTGGATACTTTGGATTTTGGCGTGGGGACCATCCTGTCCCAACGATCTGCCCAGAACCAGAAGCTTCATCCCTGTGCCTTCCTGTCCCATCGTCTCAATCCTGCTGAGAGGAACTATGATGTTGGCAACTGAGAGTGGAGGCACTGGCTGGAAGGAGCAGAACAGCCATTCCTGGTCTGGACCGACCATAAAAACTTGGAATATTTCCATTAAGCCAAGCGCCCTAACTCAAGGCAGGCCCGGTGGGCCCTCCTATTTACCAGAGGCAACTTGACCATTTCCTACCGTCCTGGGTCTAAAAATGTGAAGCCTGATGCTCTCTCCCGCCTATACAGCTCCTCTGCCACACCCTCGACTTCCGAAACCATTCTCCCTACCTCATGCCTTGCTGCCACTGTGGATTGGGGTATTGAGAACCTGGTTTGCGAGGCGCTACGCTCCCAACCTGGACCTGAAGGGGGCCCGGCTAACCGGCTGTTTGTCCCTAACCCAGTCCGGTCCCGGGTTCTGGAATGGGCTCATTCCAACAGGTTGACCTGTCATCCAGGGTCCCGTTGTGCACTAGCCTTCCTTCGACAACGTTTCTGGTGGCCCACAATGGTCCCTGATGTCTATACCTTCGTCATCGCATGCACTGTGTCATGACGTTGGCCTGGGGGATAGGTTTATGACAGTCATAAATACCTCTTCCCCCCGTTTTTCTCTCTCTACCTTACTGATGTTACATTTGCAAACCCTTGGTTAACATAGAGATTCTGGGAACATCAGAAGGTGGGGGGAAAAGAACTATTTTCTGGTAATGCGACCAATTGAACATATGCGGTGGTACTTAATGAATATGATGTCAGTTCGGTTGTCACCTGAGACATTCTCATCAATGATAAGATGACATAAACTCTACAGTGGAAAGTCTACACATCAGAGTTATCGGATTCACATGGAATTGTTGTTCAATTTAAATGTTTGAATATGAAATTATTCATGATGGGATGAAATGTGATTTTAGCTTCTAAAATGTGAGATTTGGGTTTTCATAAGATAGGGCTCTGCTCAATCAGTGGCCCGCCCCTGTGAAGGGACATGGGCTATAAAAAAAAATCAAACACGCCCTCCTCTCCCTTCCTATATAGGCCCTTGACGACAATGTAACCTCCTGTTCCGAGGACGTGAGGACGACGGTCCTATGTCAGAATGGTTCAGATAATAACTACAGAATGAAGCCAACATCAGCATGAGCTTTGGTTGCGAATGGTATGAACTCTTATTCACAACAGAAGTGATACCTCCTAGCCGTTGAGTTAGCAACAGCAGACGCAACCGAGGGTTAGGAAGGAACAGACAGAGTATTCCGTCTACCACACAACGACGTTACTACAATGTATCCAATTTACCAGCAGAGACATTCTTCAAAGGACTCGGTTGGGCAACACAGCCTTCCATCTACCACCAACCTACCGAAGAGTAAATATTTATTGCATTTTTATTTTCCAAATGGGCGGTAATTTAGAATGCATAAGATACTGTATTTACGATAGTACAGCTTCTTCACTTTGTTCCTCAGTCTTCCCGCTCTTTCACTCAAACCCAGCCCCTTGTCTTTTGTGTAACAAGCTGTCATATCTGTTCCGCCCGCTAGGGACGTTTTCCTTTATGACGTAATTTGTAATCAAGTCATGATTTAATTATGTTTATGTGTGATTCTGTGTGATTAGTTAGGTATTTAGTAAATAAATGATTAAACCCAATTTTGTATTCCTGATTCAAATTGTTAGCCAGGGTTCGTGCAGATCAACAACTTTCAGATCAGACTGAATTAAGATGACGATTAATATGGACTGCTATTGATGTAAAATATTACTAGGTCTTTAAGAGTTTATTCGGAAGATAACAGCTCTATAAATATTATTTAGTGGTGCCCTAGTTAATTACATTTACATGATTAGCTCAATCAGGTAATATTAATTACGGAGAAATTATTTTATAGAATAGCATGTCATATCACTTAATCCGGCATAGCCAAAGACACGACAACTGTGTGTGCTCAAAACAAGACTCCCCGGCAAGCTCCCTCTGGCCTCTTGCAGCCACTACCGGTTCCTCAGCGTCCCTAGTCTCATTTATCTCTGGACTTTGTCACTGGGCTCCCTCCGTCTGATGGCAACACTGTCATTCTAACAGTAGTCGACCGGTTCTCCAAGGCCGCCCATTTCATCCCTCTCCCCAAACTACCTTCTGCCAAGGAGACAGCCCAGCTTATGGTGCAGCATCTCTTCCAAATCCATGGATTCCCAGTAGACATGGTCTCCGATCGGTGTCCTCAGTTCTTGTCTCAGTTCTGGAAGGCATTCTGCAACCTTACTGGGTCGTCGGCCAGCCTGTCATCCGGATTCCATCGCCAAACTAACGGTCAGTCGGAGCGAGCCAACCAAGACCTGGAGACCACCTTAAGGTGCCTGGTCTCAACTAACCCCACTACCTGGAGCCGTCAAATGGTCTGGGTGGAGTATGCCCGGAACACTCTTCCCAGTTCTGCCACGAGACTCTCCCCTTTCGAGTGCTCCATGGTCTGATCTGTGTCACCTGTCCTTGTGATTGTCTCCACCCCCTCCAGGTGTCGCTTATTTCCCCCAGTGTATTTATCCCTGTGTTTCCTGTCTCTCTGTGCCAGTTCATCTTGTATATTTCCAAGTCAACCAGCACTTTTCCCGTTCTTCTGCTTTTTGCATTCTCCTTTTTCTAGTCCTCCTGGTTTTGACCCTTGTCTGTTTCTGGACTTTGTACCTGCTTGCCTGACCATTCTGCCTGCCTTGACCACGAGCCTGTATGCCACTCTGTACCTCCTGGACTCTTGATCTGGTTTTGCCTGTCCACGACCATTCTCTTGCCTACCCCTTTGGATTGATAAACATGGTAAGACTCCACCCATCTGCCTCCTGTGTCTGCATTTGGGTCTCGCCTTGTGCCTTGATAAAAACAGGTTTCAAGAAATGTTTGCTAAATTTCTTACAAATGAAAAACTAAAATATCACATTTACATTTACATCATTCATTGCTCACTCTTACCAATTCAAGATGGCGCTATCCATACCTCTAATAAACGATCAAGATTATAATGCTTCAAATATATATAATATATATGTTACCAGTACATGTTTAGTATTAGTGGATTGAATACATCGCTTTGCTCAGCTTTACTTCCTGACGTGCTTCCATTCCCCTTTAAACAATTGCGGTGTCCTTCATAGGGCTTAACTCTCTCTAATCTTTTCAACAATGATGCCCTGATAAAAGTGTTTGGCTCATCGGAGTCTGGGCATGCATACAAGGGAATGACCTATATGTGTGTGTGTGTTGGAGAGAGATGGCAAGACTGGGAGAAAGAAAGCGAGAGAGAGAGAGAGAGAGACAAAGAGAAGAGAGAGGGAAAAGGAGAGGGATAGTATATTAGAAATGTATACAGACACAGACTAGACAAACGTGTCTAGTCTCCTTGTTGACAATGGCTAGAAGGAGTGGTAAAGGCACAGAACCCTTCCTCTTTCTGTCTATTTCTCCCAGTTCTATGCTGTATACTAAGGAGCATCCTCTCACCTATGTTATTTATCTTCCTCTCTCTCAGTAGCAGGGAGAGTAATAAGAGAGATAAGTACCTCTGTTGCAGCAATAAATCAAATGCATTGCTATATCAAGGCATACACAATCTGATTCCCAGAGTTTGTATGTGTCTGTATGTGTGTGTGTGTGTGTACAGCTGTAGCTGTATTTGTGTGTAGTAGGGTCATCACACAAATTCTTATTATCTTCCTGTGTGTGTGTGTGTGTGTGTGAGTGTGTGTGTGTGTGTGGGGGGGGGGGGGGGGGGGACATGGTACATGACGACAAACTGTAAGAGGAATAATGACAACTGGTAAAAGTTGAAGCCGCTTCTTAGGAAGTATTATTACTGTCTTATAAACATTCATAGCACCTAGATACATAGCCAAAAATGTTGCTACACCCACAGATTTCTTCTCCGCAATGAGTCTGGATTGGAGTACCTCCATGACGTTTCTCTAGAACAGAAAAACATTCTAACCACTCTGATTGGTCCCAGAAACCGATGGGTTGGGCCAGAGCACAAGTGAGATTTGGAAGTTTGTCATTGACTTCGCTACTCTGATTGGTTAGAGATGATCCAATAGATCGTGACTTTGTTTTGTACAACACCCCTCATTTTGACGTCACCACAAACGACTTCAATGATGGCAGTCTCAGACTGAAATATGTGGTGAATGATAGAGCAGTGTAAGAATTCAGGCAATTGATGCAGTCATTGAATGAGCAATATGAAACTGGGTAAAACAATATTATGTCATTTCCGCTCATGATATCAGTCAACCGAGCCGTTCATGGGGCGGCAGTGTAGCCTCGTGGTTAGAGCATTGGACAAGTGACCGAAAGGTTGCAAGATCGAATCCCCAAGCTGATAAGGTACAAATCTGTCGTTCTGCCCCTGAACAAGGCAGTTAACCCACTGTTCCTAGGCTGTCATTGAAAATAAGAATTTGTTCTTAACCGACTTGCCTAGTTAAATAAAGGTAAAATAAAAATGAAAACAACAACGCTGACTGCATCAAATAAACCTGAAACTGATGTAGAAGTAATGAGGGAGAAAGAAAACAAAGACAGACAATTTACTGGTAGGTAAACGAGGTGAAGTGTAAGATCAACCCTTGAGGCTGGTAACTCATAGACAACCAAATTAAACTCTCACCCTACCTCAACCTCTCTAGACTCTGTCAGTCCTTAGTCACCCATTCATCCCCTCACTCTCTCTTTCTCAGTTCCATACTGTGTCAGTTAGATCTTGTCAGACAGACAGACGAGTCTAGTCATTAAAGTAGGACAAATCACATTTACTACCAATTAAACCCTATCTAACCATGTGGGCTCTGTTAGTGGGCCTGCTGCAACACACACACACACACACACACACACACACACACACACACACACACACACACACACACAGACATGCATACCTCTATCTTGTAGCTCTGTGGTTTCTCTGTGTAGCTGGTCTCCAGTTCGTCTCCGTGACTGAGTTGGCTCTCGTCCCCATGTCCTGCCCCCACCTCACAGTGGAACAGCAGGGGGGCCAGACAACACACACTGCTAGGACAGCACCTGGGCATGATGGCTCTCTGTCTGTCTGCCTCTCTGTACAGTGTGTCTGTTGGTCTGTCTGTCGCACATTGATATCTTCACTTGCAGGTAGCCTGTTAACTACAATAGGGAGACACTACTTTCCACTTTACTTTTCTGGGAACCAGGACAATAGAATCAGATGTTTCTCCGCCTGTCTCTGTCTCGCTCACTCTGTTTCGTCTCTTTCTGTCAATCTCCCTCTCTCTCAAAATCCTAAACAAGACTACTGAAGTCCTCTCTGTTTTTTAATGCCATCAAACTTCACTTTCTTCTTCGGTGTTCTCTCTCTCTCTCTCTGGTGACTGAACAGTCTAACGTTGTGGTGATTATCTCTGTGTTAACTGCTGATCCAACAGAAATGTTTCTACATACTCCCTCTTTTGCTCCGGGCTTTAGGATTAAGGCACTCCCTCTCAGGTGTGTAAGAGGATACACCTTTACCAGGATGCCATGCAGATCATCTAGCCTCCTCCTTTTCACTCCTTCTCTCCTTCTTTAATCTCAACCCGTTCACCTCTTTTCTTGTCCAAACACTTTTGATTCTCTCTCTCTCTCTCTCTCTCTCTCTCTTTCTCACACACACACCTTCCTCTTTAAGGTGTGTATTCAGGTAGGAAGTGGGAGGGGAGACCTCAGCTAAAAATAGAACAGGTAGGACCTGTTAGACTGGATACTGTAGATGGGAACACACACACACACACCCATCTTGTCTCTGTTAGATATTACACTGATCAAAAATATAAACGCAATATAAATGTAAAGTGTGTCAGTTAGATCTTGTCAGTCAGTCAGTACCCGTGAAACACTAGTTTCAACGTCAACAGTGAAGAGGCGACTCCAGGATGCTGACCTTCTAGACAGAGTTGCAAAGAAAAAGCCATATCTCTGTCCAGTGTCTGTGTTCTTTTGCCCATCTTAATCTTTTCTTTTCAATGGCTAGTCTAAGATACGGCTTTTTATTTGAAACTCTGCCTAGGAGGCCAGCATCCCAGAGTCGCCTCTTCACGGTTGACATTGAGACTGGTGTTTTGCGGGTAATATTTAATGAAGTTGCCAGTTGAGGACTTGTGAGGCGTTGGTTTCTCAAACTAGAAACTAGACACTCTAATGTACTTGTCCTCTTGCTCAGTTGTGAACCGGGGCCTCCCACTCCTCTTTCTATTCTGGTTAGGGCCAGTTTGCGCTGTTCTGTGTAGGGAGTAGTACACAGCGTTGTACAAGATCTTCAGTTTCTTGGCAATTTCTCACATGGAATAGCCTTCATTTCTCAGAACAAGAATAGACTGATGAGTTTCAGAAGAAAGTTATTTGTTTCTGGCCATTTTGAGCCTGTAATCGAACCCACAAATGCTGATGCTCCAGATAAGAAGGCCAGTTTTATTACTTCTTTAATCAGAACAACAGTTTTCAGCTGTGCTAACATAATTGCAAAAGGGTTTTCTAATGATCAGTTAGCCTTTTAGCTAACACAACGTGCCATTGGAACACAGGAGTGATGGTTGCTGATAATAGGCCTCTGTATGCCTATGTAGATATTCCATAAAAAATCATCAGTTTCCAGCTACAATAGTCATTTACAACATTAACCATGTCTACACTGTATTTCTGATCAATTTGATGTTATTTTAATGGACAAAAAAATGTATTTTCTTTCAAAAACAAGAACATTTCTAAGTGACCCCAAACCTTTGAACGATAGTGTATTTCTGTATTGTTTTAGTGATTCACCATAGTGAAGGCATAGGCTCAGGTTTTCTGGGTCTCTATATTTTTGGTTGGATAGGTTTCTCAATTTCTATGTTAGGTTGTTGCATTCTTCATCAAACCATTTGTCATTGTTGTTCATTTCTTAGGTTATCTGCTTGACATTTTTTAGATTTGATAGGGAAGCTGAGAGGTCAACTATAGTGTTTAGGTTATCTACTGCCAGGTTTACACCTTCACTACTACAGTGAAACATTTTGTCCAGAAAATTATCTAGAAGGGATTGGTAGATTTCCACACTACTCTCCTTCCATCTATAGCATGTCTTAATATTATTCAGCTCCTTTAGATTTGATGCCTCATGATTGAGCAAAGCTCTGTTCAAGTAGAGTGAGATTTTTCTGTGATCTGATAGGACTGACTGTGAACGCTCTAAGAGACTCTGGGTTGAAGTCAGTGATAAAGTAGTCTACAGTAACACTGCCAAGAGATGAGCTATATGTGTACCTACCCTAGGAGTCCCCTCGAAGCCTACCATTGACTATGTACATACTCAGTGTCCGACAGAGCTGCAGCAGTTGTGACCCGTTTTTCCTGGTTATGTTGTCGTAGTTGTGTCTAGGTGGGCATATGGGGGAGGGAATGTTTTCACCCCCAGGTAGGTGTTTATCCCCCTGTGTAAGGCGTGCGTACTGGAGGTAGAGAAGTCAGGCACAGGAGAGCAAAGACTATGTTACAATGGCGCAGTTTAATGAATAAAATCACCGTGAACAAGAACAATATATCCAATGGGACAAAACCCCCAGACATAACGTGCACAAGCACTTACAAAAAACATTACCGGACAAAGACATGTGAGGATCAGAGGGTTAAATACACAACATGCAAGTGATGGAATTCAAACCAGGTGTGTGGGAAGACAAGACAAAACAAATGGAAAATGAAAGGTGGATCGGCGATGGCTAGAAGACCGGTGACGCCGAACGTTGCCCGAACAAGGAGAGGGACCGACTTCGGAGGAAGTGCTGAGGGTGTCAGGTTCGCGACAAGTTCTAGCATTTAGGTCGCCACAGCAATTGTTGATCTCCCCCTCTAGGATGGAGAAGCTGTCATTGTTATAGGTAGCGGATATTAAATGTATATCGTTATAGGTAGCACAGATGAAGACATTTTTTTCTGTTGAGATCATTTCCTTATTCATTTCTAGCCAGATGTAAAATGTTCCTGTTTTGACTAGTTTAATAGAGTGGGTTAGGTCTGCTCTATACCAAATTAGCATACCCCCTGAGTCTCTTCCCTGTTTCACACCTGGTAGTTTGGTGGATGGGACTACCAGCTCTCTGTAACCTAGAAGGCAACCAGTGGGTCCATCTCCTTTATACCATGTTTCTTGTAGGATGACAATGTCTGTACATTAAATGTATTTGATGAAGTCTGGATTCCTGCTCTTTAGGCCAAAGGCAGATTACCTCAGACCTTGTATATTCCAGGATGGGATAGTAAAAGCTTTGTGTTCCATAGTGTCTAGTGTTGTTTTTGTGTGGTTTAGGCCCGGACCATCATAGTAGCTGTGAGCAGAGCATGTTGAGCATCTGATTTACGTACCTCTTAGGTTGCAGGATGGGGGATGGGCAGGTGTAATAGTGGGGGTTGGGCCTGTTGCTCTGCTCACTGCCTGGGCATATGCCCTGCTGTCATGTTGAGGTTCTTGCTGCAGGGGCAGGGAGCATGGGGTGGGCAGACGGGGCATAGGTCTGATATGGGGGGGCCTATATAGAGTGTGGCAAGGGTTTGCTTGGGGTGGTCTTAGCTGGTTGGGGTGTGGCTTGTGATGCTGTGGTCTGGGTGTAGATCCTCTTGGCAATGGGTTTTCTCAGTGCAGGTCTTTCAGGAGGGGTCTTGCAGGTCGGGGAGGGTGTCTCGCTGGTCTGGGCGGGGTGTCCATTGATCCTGTGTGAGGATCTGGGGCTACTGTTCAGGGTGATGTCCTTCAGGGTCCTGGCAAAAGTTGGGATGGCTGCCTTGTAGAGGTGGACCTGGTCATAAAGGCTGTTAAAGTCCAGGGTGGAGTGGTGGGCCAGGTTGACATTAGGTTTTGAGGCACAGTCTCGCGAAATGCTTGTATTCACCTACTGTATGGTGGCAGGGTGAAAGTCTTTTTGTGGTATCAGGGTGAAGATAACCACTTGTGTGTTGGGGAAAGCGTAAGAAGCTTTTTCAATCACTGCCTTGAGTGCTGTGGCCACCCTTTCCTGCTGGGCCCTCAGGTCATTTGTGTCCGTGTGAATTATGTGGCTGGAGGACCCTAGTTTGTCCTCTGACAACAGCTCCTGGGCATGTCTAGTGTTCGAGCACCAGAGCTTAGCTATTTGGTGTTTGGGAAAAAGTTATTCCTCTTGAATATATTTGCCGTTTGAGTCAACGAGGAGCACAATCTCTGGCTTTTGTGTGTCCTCAGTGGATGTGTGTGGGTTGTCAAGAGAGCAATCAGAGGAGCTGACAGGGGGGCTATTAGGAGGGAGGGTGTCTGTTGGGTTGGTGGGTTGTCTATCCCATTGTTGTGTTGGGGTCTGGGTAGGCTGTTCTGCTGGCTTCTCTGGTGGAGCTTCTCTCTCGCTATCTCCCCCTCTCTCTCTGGAAAATTGTGGGCAGGTGAATTATTGGATGCCTTTTAATAAAATAAAATAAAATAAGTGTTTTGGTGGGATTTATTGACCAAGGTCTAGAAAGATATATCCATATTTTGTTTGGTTATGTTTTGACATCTCCTTTGTCTAGTATTCAGCCCAACCAAGAAGCTTCAAATGCTGGAGAACACTGAATCCAGCTAATCTATTTGAGGATCAACCATCCATCAATCTTGAGTAAGAAGTATCTTCACTGTATAATGCTGATACATTTCAATGTTGAACAAATTCATTTAAACATTAACACAACCATTAAAATGGCTGCTGCAGTTGTGGCTATCTCCAGCGATGCAGAAACTGATGTCAAGGAAATTAGACCTGGAGCAAGGATCTGGGACGAAATGCCACAAAGGAGACTGTTTTACCTCTTTTTATCATGGCAAGAGACATCCTGAAGAAGGAGGAGGCCATTGCCAACCCCATTAAGGAGGAAGAGCTCTGCCACCATCTCATACATGAAATTCATCCAAACTACTTGAGGTTAGTACAGAGAGTACGTGCACTCTGGCGTATATTTCTTCTCATTAAGGAAGCAAGGACAACACTTCTGATCAGAGGAATAACAGTCGGAGGAAAACATGTAGCGCTCAAAGAGAATAATCCTTTCAGTTTGAAGTCACGCATGTCTGACCAGAACTCAATTCAAGTTACAATTAAAGAACTACCTGAATCAGCAGATGATAGTGTTGTGACTGAGTTTCTGGCAAAAGCTGGATGTAAAGGTGGTGGCGAGGGTGATGAGGCGCATGATAACATTCAAGGGTCAACTCACAAACTGCTCCAATGGAGATTGCTTTGTATATGTTGAAACAGGCCCCATCACTCCAATCACAGGGTTTGTAAAGATTGGCCCTCACTGGATCAAAGTGTTTTATGACGGACCTGCACGTAGACATGACTAGCAGACATAATCCCACTCTAGAGGGAGTCAGGAGATGATAGAGTACCGTATTCCTACACTGGAATTACATAAGGTGCAAAAAGAAGAAGAATAAGAGGAAACATTTTCTAAATGAAGCTGGGAAAGTGGCTACTGAGACCAGTGACAATCATAACCTAATGGAAAACGCGGTGCAACCCCAAATGCGGTGCAACTCACTGGGGAATTCAAAAAAAGCATCCAAACATCAATGCTGGCCTTTATTCAAACAATCCGTAATCAACAAATGCCCAAGAGGCCTAGGGTACGAATCTCCCCATCAGAGTCTGTAGTTAGGACACCAGCAGAAAAGAAGGCTGATATGGAGGATATATTCCTAGGAGAAGTGGAGAAAAGTCCCCCTAATTTGCCATCCAGAACGAAATTATTAACGAATGGTGGAACATGAATGATTGAAATCATCTAGATTCGAGTAGCCTATATTACCTGGTTCAGAGAAGGACATTCTTAGTATGTGAGTATAACCTCTGTCACTGACATGTCTTTTCAGGAGAATGAGGAATCTGCAGATATTCACATTTTAATGAAAACTCTTAATACGTGTCCCAAACAAAACCCGCCTTTGAGACAGGAACTCAGTCTCCCTAATCCTGCTATCAGAAAACATTGTACCATGAACTTTTTCAAACCATTAACCAGACTAAAATGCTCTGTGACCCTCATCCCAAACCTAAAGGAATATTAGGAGGTCATGTGAATATTTGTAGCATTATTCCTAAGAGTGAACAGGTGGAACATTAATTGACTGACTCCAATCTAGATTTTTTTTCTGTTTCTCTCAGACATGGCTGAATAAATCTTCTCCTATTTCCACCTTTAATGTCCCTGGATATTCCATATTCAGGAGAGACAGGGGAGAGGGAACAGGGGGTGGATTGCTTATGAACATGAAAAATAACTTTAAATGCAATCATATCATATGGAAACATTTCAATGACCGTGAATGTACAGTATGAGGCTGAATGTCTTACTCCCCCTCATATGTCTTTCACAATTATTGGATTATATCGACCACTAACATCTGATACCTTGTTTTATGATAATCTAAATGCCATGCTTAAAAAATGTGATCATAAGAAGTATATCATCTTCATGGGCGATTTCAATATAAACTGTGAAAACAAAATTTACAGGAAACAAATCAGGAATCACAGACCATTTCAACCTGACAATACAAGGACCAACTAAAGAAACACAGACATCCCAGACTCAAATTGATCTGCTGTTCACTAACATACCTGATCGAATAACTATGTCCATTAACTTACTAACTGGCATATCTGACCATAATGCTACATTGTGGTTAGAAAGCTCACTATATCAATGTGCAACAGTATGATAGAAAAAATCTTAAAAAGTGAGCAGAGTAACTACGATGCAGCTATAAGTCAAATTGACTGGTCTGATCTGTTATGCAATGAAGACCCAGAGTCTGGACACAGAACATTTATGTCAGCTATTGACTAAGTGAATACCTCTTTTACCAGGAAATTTCAATATAAGTCAAGTAGTCAAACCTCCCTACCATGGATCAACGAGGACCTCTGGAGGCAGATGAGAAAACGGGATCTTTCCTTGAAAAAAGCACTGAAGTCTGGTCAGAATGATGCCAGACATATATTCACATCACTGAGAAATAAGGTGGTGAGGAATAAAAACAAAATCAAAAGCAGAGTTCTTAGACTGATCAATGACGCAAAAGGAAACGGCAAAGTGATTTGGGAAAATCTCAACAAACTAACAGGGAGAGGAGCTGAAAAGTGCCAAAAACATCCTGAAAGAAAGGTAAATGGGATTCTAATTCAAGACTCCAATTTCATATCCACCACCTTTAACATTTTTTTTTGTTGACTCTGTCAGGGAACTGGCTCAAGGATGTTCAACCAAGACCACAGTTCTCACTCCCATGGACAATAATAAACCAATATTCAGATTCCTGAAATCTCAGCGTCAGCAGTGGACAGTACTATCAGCTTCTTCGGGAACTCTAGAAAAAAATATGATTTGGTCTAGAGACTGTATTCCCGAAGACACACAAATATTCTCTGACCAGCTCTGTCCATCAAATATAGGTTCTTCCCCAATGCTTAGAAGTCTGCAGCAGTGACACCTGCTTAAAATCTGGTGACCAAACAACGGTGAAAAATGGCCAACGTAAAAGCATTCTTCCAGTGCTATCAAAAGTAGCTGAAATATATATTTGAAGTCGGAAGTTTACGTACACCTCAGCCAAGTACATTTAAACTCAGGTTTTCACAATTCCTGACATTTAATCCAAGTAAAAATTCCCTGTTTTAGGTCAATTCGGATCACCACTATACTTTAAGAATGTGAAATGTCAGAATAATACTAGAGGGAATAATTTATTTAATCTTTTATTTCTGTCATCACATTCCCAGTGGGTCAGAAATGTACATACACTCAATTAGTATTTGATAGCATTGCCTTTAAATTGTTTAACTTGGGTCAAACATTTTGGGTAGCCTTCCACAAGCTTCCCACAATACGTTGGGTGAATTTTGTCCCATTCCTCCTGACAGAGCTGGTGTAACCGAGTCAGGTTTGTAGGCCTCCTTGCTCGCACACGCTTTTACAGTTCTGCCCAGAAATGTTCAATGGGATTGAGGTCAGGGCTTTGTGATGGCCACTCCAATACCTTGACTTTGTTGTCCTTAAGCCATTTTGCCACAACTTTTGAAGTATGCTTGGGGTCATTGTCAATTTGGAAGACCCATTTGCAACCAAGCTTCAACTTCCTGACTGGTGTCTTGAGATGTCGCTTCAATATATCCACATAAATTCCCTCCTCATGATGCCATCTATTTTATGAAGTGCACCAGTCCCTCCTGCAGCAAAGCAACCCCACAACATGATGCTGCCACTCCCGTACTTCATGGTTGGGACGGTGTTCTTTGGCTTGCAAGTCTCCCCATTTTTCCTCCAAACATAACGATGGTCATTATGGCCAAACAGTTCTATTTTTGTTTCATCAGACATTTCTCCAAAAAGTGCGATCTTTGTGTGCAGTTCCAAACCGTAGTCTGTTTTTTTTATGGCGGTTTTGGAGCAGTGGCTTCTTTCTTGCTGAGCGGCCTTTCAGGTTATGTCCATATAGGACTTGTTTTACTGTGGATATAGATACTTTTGTACCTGTTTCCTCCAGCATCTTCACAAAGTCCTTTGCTGTTGTTCTGGGATTGATTTGCACATTTCGCATCAAAGTATGTTCAACTCTAGGAGACAGAACGCATCTCCTTCCTGAGCGGGATGACAGCTGCATGGTCCCATGGTGTTTATACTTGCGTACTATTGTTTGTACAGATGAACGTGGTACCTTCCGGCGTTTGGAAATTGCTCCCAAGGATGAACCAGACTTGTGGAGGTCCACAATTCTTTTCTGAGATCAAGGCTGATTTCTTTAGATTTTCCCATGATGTCAAGCAAAGAGGCACTGAGTTTGAAGGTAGGCCTTGAAATACATCCACAGGTACACCTCCAATTGCCTCAAATTATGTCAATTAGCCTATCAGAAGCTTCTAAATCCATGACATCATTTTCTGGAATTTTCCAAGCTGTTGAAAGGCACAGTCAACTTAGTGTATGTAAACTTCTGACCCACTGGAATTGTGATAAAGTGAATTATAAGTGAAATAATCTGTCTGTTAACAATTGCTGGAAAAATTCCATTCAAACCATTTTACCGAAACAGCCAATTGCTATTTTCTGGAGTGCATTAAATATAAACAAGACATATCTGGTGAAGTCGGCACAGCCTTTTTAGATCTTAAAAAGGCCTTTGATACTTTGAGGTATAATGCGGCCTCCTTATCTAAACTAATGTGTTGGCTGAAGCCATTAGTTGGATGTATTCCTATCTGACAAATAGAAGCCAAAGGGTTAGTCTGGGGGACACTCAGTCGGACTCTCTTTACTATAACATTGGGGTCCCACAAGGGTCAATATTAGGCACCCTTCTGTTTACCATCTACAGTATATAAATGATCTCCCACTTGCTTGCCCACAAGTTAACATGCAGATGTATGCAGATGATACAGCCCTGTATGTACATTACACTCAAAAAACAGACAAGTTGTTAACAAGTTAACTGAAGCTATGGTACATGTTTCTTAATGGATGACTGATTCTTGCCTGCATTTAAATATTGACAAAACTGTCTGTTTCTACTTCTCTAAGAAAATCAAGGGAACTGGTCTGTCTGCCCAATATAAAGGATCAAAACTGGCGGAGGAATAAAAATAGCATAAATAGGGAAGTATACAAGTTTCATTTGAGGACCAGGATGTTGACAACGGTGCCATACAGATTGCAAAATAGTTGGGAAGAGATTTTTGATGTAGAGATTCCATGGTACAGGGTGTATGAGTCGATATATAAAACAACGCAAGATTCAAGACTTTGTGCTTTTCAGCTAAAATAATTATATAGAATTCTTGCCACCAACAAAATGTTGACAATTTGGGGCATAAAATCATCAAAGCTCTGCAGATTTTGTTGTGAGGATACAGAATCAATAGACCATTTATTTTGGTATTGCCCTCAGGTAGCCTTTTTCTGGTCTCAAGTTCAGGAATGGCTGAAAATGCATTGATCTAAAATTGAATAGTACTCTATTAAGAGATCTGGAGAGACCCGGTCAGTCAATTACTAATATACTAATACTCTTAGTAAAAGTATTTATCTTCAACTCGCAATCTGTGGATTCTATTCGATTAGTTGGATTGAAATTGTACGTTAAACATCACAGCATAGTTGAAAGATATGTGTTGCATAGAAACCCGAGGTGGGTGGCCAGCAGAGATAAATGGCATGGGCTGAGGGAAGCTGAGGGTCAGGATGTGGAATTGGAGACAAGTGGAAGTGGAGTTGCTGTGCGGGAGTTAGAATGATGGTCAAAGATAAAAGTTGTTTGTTTTTTTAAGTTAAACTAATGCCGGTTTGCCTGAGGCTGATGCCGTGCAGGTGTTTATACACACATGCATATACACACACTCTCATTCAAATAAACACATACAAGAACACACACATACATGTAATAGTGCCAGACATGCACACAAACATATATAATTGGCATTGCTGTTATGATTTTAGTTGCCCTTGATGTTCTTTGCCTTAAAAGTATTTCATTTTGTAATATATTTGTATTATTTTAGCTGTTTTCTTCTGTCTTTTCCTCTTTTCTCTTTAGTTCATTCTCTTGGTTGTTGGTGCATTGGGGGGAACTGTGGGGGGGGGGGGGGGTCTTGGAGGGTTCTGGTTCACATTTTTTGACCTGGTGGGAGATCTGTCAACGTGCCCTTGAGCAGGGCATTGACCCTGGATGCTCTGTGTGTCGCTCTGAATGGGAGTCTGTTGGATGAATGGTATGATGTAGTTGGTGAGCGGCTTCACTGCAAGTGTATTGTATGTTTCGGATATTCAATCAAATATATATATATTTTTTATATATAGAATAAAAAAAGATCCTCCACTGCTATGTCGGCATATCATGCTGAAAGAAAGCACCTCCAGAATAACAAGGGCAGTAACTAGAGGGGATTGCATTGTCCCTTCTCGACATAGTAAACTTGGTCAATCTGCCTTCTCTGTTAGAGCTGAAATTGCACTGATTATTGTACTTTTACATTTAAATTGAAAACATGACTAAAATCTATCCAAACCTGTACACGAGTTATCTGTGGCTCCTCGTACGTAAGACGACAGTTGATGATAGTGTTTTTTTCTTAACGAATACATTGTTGTTCTAATTATATTGTATTGGATGTAATGTATTTGTATTGTGGCTGTGTTATTGTCCTTACCTGCCCTGGGACTACGGGTGCATATTAGCTTTTGGCTAACCCCGGCACATTTACATGGATGTTGCATTATTGTAATATTGTTCTTGATTAATGTGCATTGTCCCCTATAAATATATAAATATGCCTTCTCTCCCCCTCCCCACACTTTTTCTCTCTCCCACTCTCACTCCTTCTGTCCTTCTTCCTATAGCTTTCTATTATGTCAATTTCCTCTCTCGTTCACTCCATCACTCTCTCTTTCCATCTGGAAATCCACCTCTCTCTCCTTGTCTTAATAACACACTACCTACCCCCTTTCACTCCCCTTCATCTCCCTGTCTCTCTTTATCTCTTACACAACCTAAAGATAATCTCTCTTTAGCGAATCAACTTAAATAAACATTTTCACTTAGTGATGCATTGATGTCAATGGGAGACTAAGTGAAACGTGTACTTAAGTAGAGGTCAGGTTAGAAGTCCGGATCCACTTTTCTAAACGCTCTCGTTGGCTGGCCCTCGCTTCATACTCGTCGCCAAACCCACTGACTACAGGTTATCTACAAGTCTCTGCTAGGTAAAGCCCTGCCCTATCTCAGCTCGCTGGTCACCATAGCAGCACCCACCCGTAGCACACGCTCCAGCAGGTATATCTCACTGGTCACCCCGAAAGCCAATTCCTCCTTTGGTCGCCTTTCCTTCCAGTTCTCTGCTGCCACCGACTGGAATGAACTGCAAAAATCACTGAAGCTGGAGATTCCCATCTCCCTCACTAACTTTAAGAACCAGCTGTCAGAGCAGCTCACAGATCACTGCACCTGTTCATAGCCCATCTGTATACAGCCCACCAAATCCCCATACAGTATTTATTTATTTTGCTCCTTTTGCACCACAGTTTCTCTATTTGCACATCCATCTTTTGCACATCTACCATTCCAGTGTTTAATTGCCTTATTGTAATTGCTTCGCCACCATGGCCTATTTATTGCCTCAACTCCCTTATTTGACCTTATTTGCACTCACTGTATATAGACTTTGTTTTCTACTGTATTATTGACTTATGTTTTGTTCATTCCATGTGTAACTCTGTGTTGTTGTATGTGTCGAACTGCTATGCTTTATCTTGGCCAGGTCGCAGTTGCAAATGAGAACTTGTTCTCAACTAGCCTACCTGGTTAAATAAAGGTGAGAAGAAAAAAAGAAAAAAAAGGGAACTGATTTGGAATAAGCCTGCACCTACTCCTTTTCTCCTGTAGAGGGCAGCAGAGCCAATAGACTAACATAGAACCTTATAAGGCTCTGGGCTGATGGTGGCAGAGAGAAAACGGGGGCTAGAGAGAGGGAGGGAGAAGAAGAGAAAGGAGAAGAGAGAGTGGTGCAGTCATTTGTAAATGTCAGATACACCATCACTTTAACCCTTCACACACAGACAAACACACAGACACACACACAATCACACACACAGTGAAGAGGTCCATGACCATCCGATGGCACGCCGAGTTGCCATGGTGACAAGAGAACTTCAATGTTAGCCCACGTCTGGGCTAAAGCACACACACACACACACACACACACACACACACACACACACACACACACACACACACACACACACACACACACACACACACACACACACACACACACACACACACACACCTGTTCACCTTCTGTCCACCTTACCTAGTAAAAATATTCCTCACTCACAACTGAAAAGGAAATGATTGTTTCCTGTGCCATTTTTAGGTTTTGGTTTAACACACTTAGAAGTACTGTGTGTTTGTGCGTGCTCCTGTGTGTGTGTGTGTGCTCCTACGTGTTTGTGTGTGTGTGTTCCTGTGTGTGTGTGTTCCTGTGTGTGTGTGTGTGTGTGTGTGTGTGTGTGTGTGTGTGTGTGTGTGTGTGTGTGTGTGTGTGTGTGTGTGTGTGTGGGTGTGTGTGGGTGTGGGTGTGTGTGTGTGTGAGTGTGTCTGTGTGTGTGTGTGGGTGTGTGTGTGTTTGTGGAGAACTTGACATTGGCATTCTACAAATGGCACAATTCATTCGTCCTTTTCAGAGAAAACAAACACACACTCACACAACACCTTGCGTAGGAGGATACTGCGCTATGGTGACCACATCCTCTCATGTAGCTGTAGTTTTATTAATAGGCAGAGGACAAACCGAGCAAGAGAGATACGCAGAGAGCATACACACACATACACACGCAAACATGAGAATACACTGAAGCATACGTATAACATAATTAGACCTTGTTCTTTTTATATGGGTATCTATAATGATTACAATGGACATATTTGTTCACAAACATACACAGAGGGAAAGAGAGAGATTGACAGAACAACAATACAATGATATAGGGGAAGTTTGGTGGAGGGCGTGTGTGTTAATCTGCCCGGCCATTTGCATTAAGCAATGTTCACATTGGCGAACCTTTGTGTGTGTGTGTTTGTGGCGCGTGTGTGTGGTGCGTGGCAGAGCCACAGTCTGAAAGTCCAAAGGTAGATGAACATTAGACTGCTCAATAAGACATGGCTGTAGACAGCTATAAAGGCTGTAAAACCAGAGAGGACTGCAGAACACATACACGCACGTACACACTTCACACATGCACACACACACCCGCTCTACACAGCTTTATTGCTAAGAAAATGCTAGATGCAGGTTGGGCGGATATGGTGGGAGGAGAATGAGGGAGATAGAATGAAAGGGTTGGAAAAAGAGAGAGAGCGAAATCACCGAGAAGGGCAAGATAGAGGGAGTTAGGGAAGAAGGAAGGGGAGGAGGGAGCGAGAGATATCTAGGAGAGTTCTCCCTGGGTGCTGCGTGATGTGGATGTGAATGAAGATCTGATACAGTTTAACTGGTGCAGAGGTATGACCTGATATGCACACTCATGCTGAAACACACACGAACACGCATGCACACACACATCCTTTTACAATCGGTATATTGGTGTGGTTTGTAACACACACACACACACACACACACACACACACACACACACACACACATAATAAAACACATACACACACTTCAGTCACGACAGCCTCCTCGACCCTGAGAGCGCTGTTAGTCGTGTCATTGCCACAGGAGACGTGAATTCCGTGGCAACAGGAGGGGGGAGGCCCTTATCTCACCTCACCCGTCAGTGTTAACTCCTTAGTATCCTCCCTCCCTCCCTCTACCTCACTCACTCAGTCCCTCTCATAATCAAGGTATTTTATCATTACAGTATTTAAAAAAAAAAATCTCTCCCTTTTTCTCCTCAATTGGTAGTTTACTTTTTAGGGATAGGGGGCAACATTTTCACTTTGGATGAATTGCATGTCCATAGTGAACTGCCTCCTACTCTGTCCCAGATGCTAATATATGCATATTATTTGAATTATGTCTGTGAGTATAACAGAACTCATATGGCAGGCAAACTTCCAAACAGGAAGTGGAAATTCTGGGGCTGGTTGATTTTCGCACTTCCTACGCCTTCCACTAGATGTCAACAGTCAGTAGAATGTGGAATGAAGCCTCTAAAGTGATGTGGGGCCGGATGGCAGCCATTTGAGTCAGTGGTCTGGCAGAATGCCAGTTCCTGGTCAGGCGCATTTCTCATGATATCGCCAAGCGTTCCATTACTCTGTAGACAAAAACGAATGCTCCGGTTGGAACGTTATTGGATATATATGATAATAACATCCTGAAGATTTATTCTCTACTTAGTTTGACCAGTTTATTCGACCTGGAATATAACTTTTTGAAGTTTTCGCGCCAGCTTTTGGACATGTGAACTAAACGTGCAAGCAAAAGTAGCTAATTGGACACTAGTAATGGACATTATCGAACAAAACAACGATTTATTGCGGAATGTCCTATGTCCTATGAGTGTCATCTGATGAAGATTATCAAAGGTTAGTGTTGAATTTTATCTCTATTTCTGCTTTTGTGACTCTATCTTTGGCTGGGAAAAATGGCTGTGTGTTTTTGGGGGTTTGGTGGTGTTTTCGCTGTAAAAAAAAAGAAAAAATCAGACAGGATGGGTAGATTAACAAGATGTTTATCTTTCATTTGCTATATTGGACTTGTTAATGTGTGAAAGTTAAATATTTCAAAAAAATATTTTTGAATTTCCCGCGCTGCCTTTTCAGCGGAATGTTCGGGGGAGTTTCCGCTAGCGGAACCTGTGTCCTAGACAGGTTTTAACAGTCTTGTCCTATCGCTGCAACTCTCGTACGGACTCAGGAAAGGCAAAGGTCGAGAGTCATGCGTCCTGCGAAACACGACCCGCCAAGCCGCACTGCTTCTTGACACACTGCTCGCTTAACCCGGAAGCCAGCCGCACCAATGTACCTCTCCCTTCCTCTCCATCTCTCCTCTCCTCCCCCATTCTTCTACTAACATATGGGCATTTCCAGGTAAAAGGCCCCATGACCACTAACGTGATGTTCAAAGGAGCACATCAAATTAGGTGTCAAATGAAAAAGGGTCTATATTTTTTTTAAATTAAGGCATATATGAAAATGTTAAACATTGTCCATCCAAGTAGGAATAGGGCTTTGATTTCTAGTCAAACAAATGGAAAATGGGTCTTAGAAAAACAAATTGAGCAGAAAAAGTCTTAAAAGGCATTATAAATCCATTTAAAATACAATAGTGTTGAAGTAACCCTGCCAACTCATATCAACATTTATATTTTGTTTTGCAGAAATGATTTGCACTCTGTAAGTTTAAGAACTATTACCTAGTGTCATTCTGTTACCAAAACCCCACATATCTTTAAGATATACTCTAATTTCTGACAGCGCTCTCAGGGATAATGAAAGTTCACATAAGTTACATGTAAAGGTAGACCTACCAATTTGTTACAGTGTTTTTACATAACAACTTGGTTTATAAGTGATAACAGAATGACCAAAAAAATCTGTAACAGAATGACTGCAACTGAATTGGCTACAATGGGAAACAATAGTAGCCACAAACCACAGTTGGGTGACCTAACATACAGATACACACACAAAGACAGAAGGTAATTTAGGATGACGGGATGAGACAGTGATCTGACACCTAACATCAGCTCATAACTGTTTTCTTTCTCTTTCTGTTGAGTGGCGGTCAAAGCAAGAGTTTAAAAATAGTCTGGACAACCCCTCCATCTCTCTGCCTTTCTCACTCTCCAGTTAATGTCACCTCTCCCGGATCTTACTGACCCATGAGCCTGCTCTCTTTCCATTTACTGTAACCAGCCCCCTCACCCGCCGAGCACCGGCCGACACCGGACGTTGAAAAGTAGTGGAAATTTGGTCAGTTCAAATCTGAACCAACCATAGACGTCTGTTCCACAAGTTTGGACAGCACAGTACAGTAAATGACAGAAGAGCCCAGTACAGTAAAGAAAAGTAGAGTAGGTCAGTACATTTCAGTACTGTACAGTAGAGTTTAGTAAAATGAAGAAAAAATGAAAAAATGAAAAGAAGAAAAATGTTGATCCACACAGCAAATCACACTGTAGAGGACTTAAAACCACTAAAATGACAAGATACAAAAGTAACTACAAATGAACATACCTTTTTGTCTCAGAGAAGAGAAACAGACTTCTGAAGTTGTTGAGTATTGTGAGGTTGACAGTGTTTTGATATGCAGTTGGGTAAACGGTTAACAGCACAAATGTTTTGCATGTTTATCCATGTAATGTTTCAGAACAAGTTATCCTGATTATTGATTCTTATTCTGTACATTACAGTACAGTAGAGCACATTAGAGTATAATTTATTATTTCATTTCATTTGAATAATAGCCCGTGTAAATTAATTATAGCCCGTTTTTTGGGGTCCGATACGATTAATATTTTTGGGGGGGACAAAACTTACCGTTACTGATATATCTGTTGATACACTGTTTAACAGAGGGAAAATGTAAGTTTCATTTTCCACACAGTGTTCTTATAAATTGCCATCCAAAAGAGCAATTGTCTAAGAAATATACTTCAAATGTTGATTTCTTACATTGTTTCAATAATGACACTAAACACTTCTGGGAAGTACAGATCAGGGACCCATGATGCCATTCTTTTACCATCATTCTGTGTAAATCCACTTCACTTCCTGTACTTCAATAACCTAAATATATATATTTTTTTACAACTCAAGGTGTCATATCATGGCTGACATCCCATTCTTTCTGCAGAGTTTTGGGAAAACCAGGTCACATAAAAAAATGTCATTCTGTTACAAACATGTTTTGCACTGTTCTTTAAGTAAAAGTGTTTTTGTAAGATTTACAGTGGAAATTGTTTAAAGTAGTCCTTAGAGTTGTATGGTTTGTTACACTTTGCAATCACAGTTTTTTTATTGAGTCTCAGCATCATTCCGTTAACGTGGAATTCCACATATTCAGACATGACACATTTTCCAAGAGACACAATGACCCATTGAAATAAGTAACGTGTTTGAGTGTGTGCGTGCGTGCGTGTGTGCGTGTGTGTTTCTACCTATAAAGGAGAGGTGCAATGCTCCTTTACAAGCGTTGAAATCAGGTCAACAGAATTGAGGACAGAAGGTGATTTGTCTCCCGCCTCTCCTGGCCTTGGCCTCACAAACACTAGCATTGGCCTTGACACTTAAAGGCATGCACTAAAATAATTTATATCTCTCTAAAAGAAAACAGCAGGGGCCATACATTTCAGGGTCCATCGACAGAGGCCATCAAGCCATATCTATCTGTATTCTGTAGGGCCATTGCAGAGCTTGTATTGTCACCTCACCTGTCAATCGCTAACACCAAACTGCCTTTTGGGAATCTGTATCTCTACAGCCACAACTTTTTCTTTTTTTAATTTCACTTTTATTTAACTAGGCAAGTCAGTTAAGAACAAATTCTTATTTACAATGACGGCCTACCTTATCCTATAGTGATCTCCTATAGTATACCAAGGTTCACTTTTGGGGCTATCTGGTTCCATTACACCAGGCAAAAGCTCAACCAAGGGCAGCATATGTACTGCATTTGAAAGAAAACAAATAGTATTTGAACCCAGTTCTGGAATCTACATGTGAAACTCAATAGTTTACATCAAGTCCGTCCAGACAAACAAGTCAATCAACCAGGTATGATACGTATTGCAAGCCATCAGACCAACACACAAAGAGAGATTGGATGACCAATAGAGAGGATCCCTCACATGAAATACAGTATGCACTGATATGAATTACAGAAAGGACTAATTGCTTTAGAAAACGATCTGAATCCACAAATATCAATGAGGGTAGGGAATAGACGGAGTAGGACAGATAGAGGGCTCGGTAACTGGTCTGAAATCTGCATGCGGAAATTCTATCTTTTCATAGAAAATCAATGAGGATAGGGAAAACAAAAGATAGAGAGATAGAGGGAGGGATCGAGGGATGAGTAACTAGGCCACATTGTCTCTCTCTCCTCCCTTCTTCTTTCTAAATGACCACCATTACATTTCATTCCACTGTCCCTGATCAATACACTTCTCTTCCCCTCCTCTCGCTCCTTTCTTCATAATTTCCTCTCTCTCTCTCTCTCTCATCCTGTCTTTTCCGCATCGATAGGTTTCATAATGTGATGGATGGACAGGACGTCGCAACCGGCTCCAGCCAGACCATAATGATCAGCACTGTCACCATCGGCAAGACCAAAGTCATCTACATCTTACAGGCTGGGGTTCAATCTGGTCACACTTTTTTCCCCGGCTATGCGCCATTTAAAGGTCATTTCTGAGTAAGCCGACATATGCAGCGATTACGTGAATGCGGTCGACATTGCCTTTAACAAATGCTTACGGCCTCCCAGGTGGCGCAGTGGTCTAGGGCACTGCATCGCAGCGCTAGCTGTGCCACCAGAGACTCTGGGTTCGCGCCCAGGCTCTGTCGCAGCCGGCCGCGACTGGGAGGTCCGTGGGGCGACGCACAATTGGCCTAGCGTGGTCCGGGTTAGGGAGGGTTTGCTTGGTAGGGATGTCCTTGTCTCATCGCGCACCAACGATTCCTATTTCGGGCCGGGTGCAGTGCGCACTAACCAAGGTCGCCAGGTGCACGGTGTTTCCTCTGACACATTGGTGCGGCTGGCTTCCGGGTTGGATGCGTGCTGTGTTAAGAAGCAGTGCGGCTTGGTTGGGTTGTGTATCGGTTGGGTTGTGTACCTTTGTCTCTCCCGAGCCCGTAGCGATGAGACAAGATAGCAACTACTAATAATTGGATACCACAAAATTGGGGAGAAAAAGGGGGTAAAATTCAACAACAAAAAAAGAAAAAATGCTTAGATGACAAAGTGCAATCGGATTGAATCCCTACTTTACTATTGTCTGGAGGACGCAACAATAGGACCTTAACTATGCAGATGATAGATGGAAAGATCACTCGTTTCAATAACTAGGGGCCTGAGTTTGACTCAAGGTCTTACCAATGCCAGAAGACATGCAATAGATATTACATATTTGTTGTAACTCTGTGTAAATGTTGTTGAAATTCAGTTGATAATAGAGGGAGGGATGTAGTAGGCTACTGTTGAAATGGTTGCAAAAGTTAGAACATAGTTGTTACAAAACCTCTGTGTGTGTGTGTGTGTGTGTGTGTGTGTGTGTGTGTGTGTGTGTGTGTGTGTGTGTGTGTGTGTGTGTGTGTGTGTGTGTGTGTGTGTGTGTGTGTGTGTGTGTGTCTGAGGGTGCCATGCGTGGGTGTGAGTGGTACTCTCTCCCATCTCCCATGCAAATTAAGTTGAACTTGTCCTGCTCTCCTCCTCTCCTCTTCTCCCCCTCATCCCTCTCTCCTCTCACCCACTCTTTCCACCTCTACTTTCTGTATACAGAATTCACTCTCTTTTTCTACTTTTGTAACACCACTCTCACACACTCTTCTCTCACGACACATCAATTTTCTACCGTCAGCTTTCTCTCTCTCTCTCTCTAGCTGTACTCTAGCTTTACATAATAACATAAGATTCTTTGCAAAAGCTACTGAACATGTAGGCCTAAGTTACAATGAAAGTGTCTGCTAAGTGACAGACTGCTAAATGACATTACGCATATTGCTTTATTACAGTAGAGAAAAACCCCACTCACTGAGCCAGGCCTCTCCCTGTATCTCTCTAAAAATAACAGGCTGATTTGCATACGTGTCACAACCGGGTCAGCCGGCCTATTGTTCGATTGCTTGTTACGTTGAACATGCAAAGTGACCAGACTTCAGAGGAGCTAATTTACAAGTAAAATATCAATCGGAGAAGGTTGAATAAAGTAGCAACAGGTAGGGTTAGCATAGAGATGAACACACACACACGCAGGCTTGCAATTGATACACACACAGACATGCACACACACCATTAACATTTGAATTGTTGTTGATCCAAGGCACACAATATTTGTCTAACAAAACTAGGTTCTAAAATTAGACCTCATATGGGACTTCTAAAAATGGAGTCACAGAGGAGGCAACTTTAAGTGGTTGTGTGTGTGTGGTTTAGTGTGAGCGTGTGTGTGTGTGTGTGTGTGTGTGTGTGTGTGTGTGTGTGTGTGTGTGTGTGTGTGTGTGTGTGTGTGTGTGTGTGTGTGTGTGTGCATGTGTGTGTGTGGTTGTGGGCAAAACTGACATTTCCATGGCTGAGTGTATTTATAACTCTGAAAGTATACAACGATTGGGTTATTGTAAGACTTAGCTGGAGAGTAGTTGGGCTGTGTGTGTGTGTGTGTGTGTGTGTGTGGTGTACAAACTGAAATTAAAGTAATTAATGCTCTCTCTCGCTCATGTATGAAATCTGGTGTTCAGTTAGTCCAGTTCAGTGCCAGTGTGGCAACATCGTGCTCTCCACGCCCCCTCAGCCTGTTGCATAAGGGCCACAGAGGCACACATAAGCATGCATGCACACACACACATACACACACACATTTCTATGCATGCACTCACCTACACACACAAACAAACATTCCTGTGTGTGTGTGTGTGCGTGTGTGTGTGTGTGTGTGTGTGTGTGTGTGTGTGTGTGTGTGTGTGTGTGTGAGTGCATGTGAGTGCGTGTGTTTGTGTGTGTGTGAGTGCGTGCGTGTGCGTGTGTTTGCGTGTGTGTGTATGTGTGTGTGTGTCTGTTTGAGTGCGTGTGTGTGTTTGAGTGCGTGTGTGTGTTTGTGTGTGTGCGTGTGCGTGTGTTTGTGTGTGTGTGAGTGAGTGTGCGTGTGTTTGCGTGTTTGTGTGTGTGTGTATGTGTGTGTGTGTGTTTGAGTGCGTGTGTGTGTGAATGCGTGTAAGTGCGTGTGTGTGTGTGAGTGCGTGTGTGTGTGTGTTTGTGTGTGTGTGTATGTGTGTGTGTGTGTGTGTGTGTGAGTGCGTGTGTTTGTGTGAAACTGGCAGCCAACAGCTTGTAACACAGCAGGCCTGTACACTCACATTGACAGACTTAGAGATGTGGACTGCCAGGAAAAGAGAGAGGGATGAAGAAAGAGGAGGGATAGTAAGGAAGAGAAAAAGAGAGAGAGGGAAAGAGCGAGAGGGAGAGAGAGAGAGTGACTGTGTACTGTACAGACTCGGCGAGCATAGCCTTGCTATTGAGAAAGGTTTCCGTAGGCCACTGCCCACAAAATGAGGTGGAAACTGAGCTGCACTTCCTAACCTCCTGACAAATATTGACCATATTAAAGACACGCATTTCCCTCAGATTACACAGATGTTCCATTTTGATGAACTCACATATTTATTTGGTGAAATACCACAGTGTGCCATCACAACAGCAATATTTGTGACCTGTTGTCACAAGAAAAGGACAGTAAGTGAAGAACAAACACCATTGTAAATACAACCCATATTTATGTTGATTTATTTTCCCTTTTGTACTTTAACTGTTTGCACATTGTTACAACGATGTACATAGCCATATTATGGCATTTGACATTTCTCTATTCATTTGACACATTTGTGAGTGTGATGTTTATCAAATCAAATCAAACTTTATTTGTCACATGTGCCGAGTACAGCAAGTCTAGACCTTACCGTGCAGTTCAAGAGAGTTTACTGTTAATTTCTGATGTTTTTTTCCACATTTATTTACTATCTATTTCACTTGCTTTGGCATTGTATACATATACATGTTACCCATGCCAATAAAGCCCTTTGAATTGAACTGAGAGAGATACATTTACATGTCTTACTGCATTGTCCTGTTAATTGTTATTACTCATTGAATATTATCATTTTTCCTATTATTATTATTATCTGTGTCATCATTGATTTGATACTTGTTTATATGTTTGCTTTGGCAATGTATGTGGTAACATTTTCCATTTCAATAAAGCTTATTTATTTTTTCAGAGAGAGAGGAAATACCACCATGGTTAATGAGTATATTACTTGCTAAGGTAAAGTCTCTGGTCAATAAAGTAGACAAGTTCAGTGAGAGAATATCCTACCAGAGGGATACCAGAGACTGTAATGTAATCTGTCTGTGGACGTGCTGGATCTGGCTATACAGCCTGCAGGGTTTTCCATACATCGGGCAGACAAGAAAGATCTTTCCATACATCGGGCAGACAAGAAAGATCTTTCCATACATCGGGCAGACAAGAAAGAACTTTCCATACATCGGGCAGACAAGAAAGATCTTTCCATACATCGGGCAGACAATAAATAACTTTCCATACATCGGGCAGACAAGAAAGAACGTCCATACATCGGGCAGACAAGAAAGAACGTCCATACATCGGGCAGACAAGAAAGAACGTCCATACATCGGGCAGACAAGAAAGAACTTTCCATACATCGGGCAGACAAGAAAGAACTTTCCATACATCGGGCAGACAAGAAAGAACTTTCCATACATCGGGCAGACAAGAAAGAACTTTCCATACATCGGGCAGACAAGAAAGAACTTTCCATACATCGGGCAGACAAGAAAGATCTTTCCATACATCGGGCAGACAAGAAAGAACTTTCCATACATCGGGCAGACAATAAAGAACTTTCCATACATCGGGCAGACAAGAAAGAACTTTCCATACATCGGGCAGACAATAGATAACTTTCCATACATCGGGCACACAAGAAAGAACTTTCCATACATCGGGCAGACAAGAAAGAACTTTCCATACATCGGGCAGACAAGAAAGAACTTTCCATACATCGGGCAGACAAGAAAGATCTTTCCATACATCGGGCAGACAAGAAAGAACTTTCCATACATCGGGCAGACAAGAAAGATCTTTCCATACATCGGGCAGACAAGAAAGAACTTTCCATACATCGGGCAGACAAGAAAGAACTTCCATACATCGGGCAGACAAGAAAGATCTTTCCATACATCGGGCAGACAAGAAATAACTTTCCATACATCGGGCAGACAAGAAAGAACGTCCATACATCGGGCAGACAAGAAAGAACTTTCCATACATCGGGCAGACAAGAAAGAACTTTCCATACATCGGGCAGACAATAAATAACTTTCCATACATCGGGCAGACAATAAATAACTTTCCATACATCGGGCAGACAAGAAAGAACTTTCCATACATCGGGCAGACAAGAAAGAACTTTCCATACATCGGGCAGACAAGAAAGAACTTCCATACATCGGGCAGACAAGAAAGAACTTTCCATACATCGAGCAGACAATAAAGAACTTCCATACATCGGGCAGACAAGAAAGAACTTTCCATACATCGGGCAGACAAGAAAGATCTTTCCATACATCGGGCAGACAAGAAAGAACTTTCCATACATCGGGCAGACAAGAAAGATCTTTCCATACATCGGGCAGACAAGAAAGAACTTTCCATACATCGGGCAGACAAGAAAGAACTTCCATACATCGGGCAGACAAGAAAGATCTTTCCATACATCGGGCAGACAAGAAATAACTTTCCATACATCGGGCAGACAAGAAAGATCTTTCCATACATCGGGCAGACAAGAAAGAACTTTCCATACATCGGGCAGACAAGAAAGAACGTCCATACATCGGGCAGACAAGAAAGAACTTTCCATACATCGGGCAGACAAGAAAGAACTTTCCATACATCGGGCAGACAAGAAAGAACTTTCCATACATCGGGCAGACAAGAAAGAACTTCCATACATCGGGCAGACAAGAAAGAACTTCCATACATCGGGCAGACAAGAAAGAACTTCCATACATCGGGCAGACAAGAAAGAACTTTCCATACATCGGGCAGACAAGAAAGAACTTCCATACATCGGGCAGACAAGAAAGAACTTTCCATACATCGAGCAGACAATAAAGAACTTCCATACATCGGGCAGACAAGAAAGAACTTTCCATACATCGGGCAGACAAGAAAGATCTTTCCATACATCGGGCAGACAAGAAAGAACTTTCCATACATCGGGCAGACAAGAAAGAACTTCCATACATCGGGCAGACAAGAAAGAACTTCCATACATCGGGCAGACAAGAAAGAACGTCCATACATCGGGCAGACAATAAATAACTTTCCATACATCGGGCAGACAATAAATTTACGATCAAACGTAGACCCCATTATCTCCCAAGAGAATTTTCCTCTCTTTGTATCACGGCTGTGTACACCCCCCCCCCCCTAAGCCGACACCACACTGGCACTCAAGCAAGGAATTAGACGGGACTTTAAACAAACTGGAGACAGCACATCTTGAGGCTGCATTCATTGTGTGGCCGGGGACTTTCATAAAGGAAATCTGAGAAAATTCCACCAACATATCTCCTGCCTCACTCGCAGGAAAAATATGCTGGATCATTGTTATTCTCCATTACAAGACAGAAAACGGATTCAAAGTCCCCCCCCCCCCCCCGCTCAGCAAATCAGACCACGCTTCTATTCTGCTTGTACTAGGCAAAAATTAAAGCAGAAAGTACCCGTGATAAGATCTGTTCAACGCTGGTCTGACCAATCAGAATCTAGGCTACAAGACAGCTTTGATTATTTGGATTGGGAAATGTTCCGGGTCGCCTCTGACAATAACAACAACAAGTATACAGACTCAGACATAGGGTTCATCAGGAAATGCAGCTACCACCTCCATAAATCAATCAAAGACTCAAAAAGACAGTACAGGGACAAAGTGGAATCGCATTTCAACGACTCGGATGCAATACGCATGTGGCAAGGACTACAAACCATCACAGACTACCAGAGCCAAATTAGTTACGCAGTGAACACCGATGCCTCTTTCCCAGACAAGCTAAACACGTTCTATGCTCGCTTCGAGGTAATCAACACCGGTCCATCTACAAGGGCCCCTGCTCTGGCCGACGTGAGTAAGACCTTCGACCTTGTGAGTACTCGCAAAGCAGTCGGCCCAGAGGGTATCCCTGGCCGCGTCCTCATAGCATGTGCAGACAGGCTGGCTGGAGTCTTCAAGGACATATTCAACCTCTCATTCTGTGATCCCCATATGGTTCAATATGTCCACCATTGTGCCTGTACCCAAGCAAACTAAGGTAACCTGCCTAAATGGCGCCAAAGAACATGACTGACGTTTCACATTCTCACAATCAATTGTGCTATAATTTTTTTTTGAAATAAACATTTAAAAAATGCATTTTGTGTAACTTATTTTAAAATGATTCTGTACATAATGTTGCTGCTACCGTCTCTTATGACCGAAAATAACTTCTGGACATCAGAAAAGCGATTACTCAAAAGCAGACTGAAATAAACGTTTTCCTTTATCCAACGGGAATGATGGGAAGGACGGGAGGGATATCCGACGGGGAGGATATCCTGCTTTCACTGGAACAGGCCACGATTCACGACTTTTGCGTGAGGAAAAGATGCCGGAAAAGGGGCCTCAGATCGGGCATCCTTCTGAACATCCGAAGGCGAGCGAGTAAACTCTCACTGCCTTCCATTCTTGATTCTTACGGGCAATCATTGGACAATAAAATGGACGACCTACGATTAAAGTTGGGCAGCAGGTAGCCTCGTGGTTAGAGAGTTGGACTAGTAACCGAAAGGTTGCAAGATCGAATCCCCGAGCTGACAGGGTAAAAATATGTCATTCTGCCCCTGAACAAGGCAGTTAACCCACTGTTCCTAGGCCGTCATTGATAATGAGAATTTGTTCTTAACTGACTTGCCTAGTTAAATAGGCAGACTTGCCTAGTTAAATAAGCTCCACCTTACCTGACACGTTGTACCCACTCCAATTCGCATACAGATCCAACAGATCCATGGATGATGCAATCCACCATTTCTCTACACACTGTCCTATCCCACCTGGACAAGAGGAACACGAATGTGAGAATGCAGTTCATCGACTACAGCTCAGCGTTCAACACCATAGTTCCCACCAAGCTTGACACTAAACTCAAGGCCCTGGGTATGAACACCTACCTCTGCAACTGGATCCAGGACCTCCTGACGGGCCGTGTTCAGCCCCCTTCTGTACTCCCTGTACCCCCATATCAGCGTGGCCACGCACAAATCCCACGCCATCATTACGTTTGCCAACGACATGACTAAGGTGAGCCTGATCGCCGACGGCAACAAGACAGCCTACAGGGAGGAGGTTAGAGCCCAGGCACAGTGGTTGCAAGAAAACAGCCTCTCCTTCAACATCAGCAAAACCAAGGAACTGATCATGGACTACAGGAAACAGGGGTGGGGAGCACCGTGGGGAGGGTCAAAAGCTTTAAGTTCCTTCGCGTGCACATCACAGATAACAGATAACAGATAACTTGGACATGGTCCAATCACACCATCACCATGATGAAGAAGGCGCAACAGCAGAACCAGAAATTCGTCTTGGGTCCTCGGGTCCTCAAGAAGTTCTACAGCTTGACTGAATACATGTCTAAGGAAGGCCTGAAAGATCGTCAAGGACTCCAGTCACCCGAGCCATGGACTGTTGACTCTGTTACAATCTAGCAAGCAGTAGCAGCTGTCTCCCTGCACAGACCTGCACCTTAGTGACTATTTGCACCTCAGAGACTATCTGCACCTCAGAGACTATCTGCACTGACTACCCATACATCCAACCCTTACACACACACACACACACACGCACACGCACACGCACACGCACACACGCACACACGCACACACACAGTCAATGTTGCTGTTCTATTATATACTATTTATTCCACTGTGAGAACAAGTCACTACCCACATTATATTTGTAAATACACTGTAATACAGTGCATTATTACTATGCTACCTCTCTTATTTGTTATTTTTGACTTGACTCTTTTTATTGCTATTAATGTCATTGACTACGTTGTTGAGGGGGATAGCACATGAGCATTTCGCTGCACCTTTCAATACTATTTTATAAAAAATAAAAAAAATAACCTTTCCTTAACCAGCTAGGCCAGTTGAGAACAAGTTCTCATTTACAACTGCGACCTGGCCAAGATGAAGCAAAGCAGTGTGACAAAAACAACAACACAGAGTTACACATGAGATAAATAAACGTACAGTCAATACCACAATTGAAAAATCTGTATACAGTGTGCGCAAATGAAGTAAGGAGGTAAAGGCAATAAATAAGCCAATAGTGGCGAAGTAATTACAAATTAGTAATTTACACTGGAGTGATATATGTGCAGATGAGTATGTGCAAGTAGAAATACTGGTCTGCAAAAGAGCAGAAAAACCAAAACAAATATGGATATGCGGTAGGTAGTTGGTTGGCTTAAAGTTAGTGAGAGAGATATAAGTCTCCAACTTCAATGATTTTTGCAATTCGTTCCAATCATTGGCAGCAGACAACTGGAAGGAAAGGCGGCCAAAGAAGGTGTTGGCTTTGGTGACGACCAGTGAAATATACCTGCTGGAGCGAGTGCTACGGGTGGGTGTTACTATGGTGACCAGTGAGCTGAGATAAGGCGGAGCCACACCTAGCAAAAATGTATAGATGACCTGGAGCCCGTGGGTTTGGCGATGAATATTAAGCGAGGACAAAGCCAACGAGAGCATACAGGTCGCAGTGGTGGGTAGTATTGGGGCTTTGGTGACAAAACGGATGGCATTGTGATAGACTGCATCCAATTTGCTGAGTAGAGTGTTGGAGGCTAATTTGTAAATGACATCGACGAAGCCAAGGATCAGTAGGAAAGTCAGTTTTACGAGGGTACTGTATGTTTGGCAGCATGAGTGAAGGAGGCTTTGCTGCGAAATAGGAAGCCGATTCTAGATTTAACTTTGGATTGGAGATGCTTAATGTGAGTCTGGAAGGAGAGTTTACAGTCTAACCAGACACCTAGGTATTTATAGTTGTCCACATATTCTACGTCCGAACCATCCAGAGTAGTGATGCTAGTCGGGCGGGAGAGATGGGATGTCAGGGTCAGCTGTAACAGTGGGGCAAAAAAGTTTTTAGTCAGCCACCAATTGTGCAAGTTCTCCCACTTAAAAAGATGAGAGAGGCCTGTAATTTTCATCATAGGTACACTTCAACTATGACAGACAAAATGAGGAAAGAAATCCAGAAAATCACATTTTAGGATTTTTAATGAATTTATTTGCAAATTATGGTGGAAAATAAGTATTTGGTCACATACAAACAAGCAAGATTTCTGGCTCTCACAGACCTGTAACTTCTTCTTTAAGAGGCTCCTCTGTCCTCCACTTGTTACCTGTATTAATGGCACCTGTTTGAACTTGTTATCAGAATAAAAGACACCTGTCCACAACCTCAAACAGTCACACTCCAAACTCCACTATGGCCAAGACCAAAGAGCTGTCAAAGGACACCAGAAACAAAATTGTAGACCTGCACCAGGCTGGGAAGACTGAATCTGCAATAGGTAAGCAGCTTGGTTTGAAGAAATCAACTGTGGGAGCAATTATTAGGAAATGGAAGACATACAAGACCACTGATAATCTCCCTCGATCTGGGGCTCCACGCAAGATCTCACCCCGTGGGGTCAAAATGATCACAAGAACGGTGAGCAAAAATCCCAGAACCACACGGGGGGACCTAGTGAATGACCTGCAGAGAGCTGGGACCAAAGTAACAAAGCCTACCATCAGTAACATACTACGCCACCAGGGACTCAAATCCTGTAGTGCCAGACGTGTCCCCCTGCTTAAGCAGGTACATGTCCAGGCCCGTCTGAAGTTTGCTAGAGAGCATTTGGATGATCCAGAAGAAGATTGTGAGAATGTCATATGGTCATATGAAACCAAAATATAACTTTTTGGTAAAAACTCAACTCGTCGTGTTTGGAGGACAAAGAATGCTGAGTTGCATCCAAAGAACACCATACCTACTGTGAAGCATGGGGGTGGAAACATCATGCTTTGGGGCTGTTTTTCTGCAAAGGGACCAGGACGACTGATCCATGTAAAGGAAAGAATGAATGGGGCCATGTATTGTGAGATTTTGAGTGAAAACCTCCTTCCATCAGCAAGGGCATTGAAGATGAAACGTGGCTGGGTCTTTCAGCATGACAATGATCCCAAACACACCGCCCGGGTAACGAAGGAGTGGCTTCGTAAGAAGCATTTCAAGGTCCTGGAGTGGCCTAGCCAGTCTCCAGATCTCAACCCCATAGAATATCTTTGGAGGGAGTTGAAAGTTCGTGTTACCCAGCAACAGCCCCAAAACATCACAGCTCTAGAGGAGATCTGCATGGAGGAATGGGCCAAAATATCAGCAACAGTGTGTGAAAACCTTGTGAAGACTTACAGAAAACGTTTGACCTCTGTCATTGCCAACAAAGGGTATATAACAAAGTATTGAGATAAACTTTTGTTATTGACCAAATACTTATTTTCCACCATAATTTGCAAATAAATAAATTAAAAATCCTACAATGTGATTTTCTGGATTTTTTTTTCTAATTTTGTCTGTCATAGTTGGAGTGTACCTTTTTAAGTGGGAGAACTTGCACAGTCGGTGGCTGACTAAATACAATTTGTTGCACCACTGTATATGGGGACATAGGATTGTGGGAGGAGGGAGGGAAACGGGTTCCCACGGTCTATCATAACCTTTTTAATTTTTCACACACTGCCATGTCCAAATTGTACCATTGTACCAAATTGTACCTTACAAAAATGTACCAAACTGTGCCATTGTATATTCTACTGCTGTTTCTCATGATTGGTATTAATAAAAAGCTATAACACTAAAGAGGCAATCCTAACACTTAGGTGTTTGTGTGAAACCATTTACAGCGTACGAAGAACGTGCTCCACATCATGTACAGTAATGAGGAATTGCAGCAAAATATGACAACCAACCTAAACTCAGCTGTATAGAAAAAAAAGTCATAGCTTCAGAAATAGACTCAGATCTAGACAGATGAGACAGAGATAAATGGTTTACAAAGGGGAACACACGAGTGGTTAGCACACACGTAAGTGTGGGAACGTGTTTGTGTGAGTGTACACGCGTACCACAGAAGCGTGGGCATGCTCTGTGGTAACAGAAGCAGTACACTGTTTTTACGCCATCTCTCTCCGTTCTCTTCCCCTCCACTCTTCAAAGTAAAGGGGAATCACATGGGAGTCTCACTGAAACCACCTGCAGCTGCACTCAATGCAGAGAGGGACCCCTGTACTCCAATAACACACACACACACTCAAGAGTTCAGCAGAGGCAGGGGTACCCTGTATAACAGGAAGACAATAAAAAACTGTTACTGCCAGTTGAGATTTCCTTCCCAGAGACCTACTTTAAATACAACGTCTGTGTGTGTGTCCGAAACAAACCTACTTTAAATACAAAGACCTATAAAAACTGACCGTCTCACTTTACACCAATGGTCAACAAACACTTCTTCTCCTTTTACCATCGCTTCCTCTCTCTCCCTCCCTCTCCCTCTGTCTTTTGTTCTGCTTCATTTACAGTGATATCTGATCTCCTTATTGTTAAGAACACACTGGAGTTCCTTTCCCCCTTCCCCCTATTCATCTACCTGTTCTCCTCTCCTCTAACTAGGGTTGCAAAGGGTCGGAAACTTTCCATGGGAAGTTAAGCCCGGGAATGTGGGGAATTTGGCTTAAATTCATCAAAAAAGTTAGCATATATAACGGTGAAACTTTTTTGGGGGGGGGAACACATGTAAGGAAATTGTAGGTTTTGTGGTATATTTTGGTTAAACTATCCCCAATGCAATGCAATTGTAACCCTCTGCATGCAAAGTGCATGTGCAGTGCACTCTTCCATCACATGTACAGCTGATTCTCAAGATCTTGCACACTAATGAGATGCTATTGAGCCCACACTACTACATTTTCTGAGCCAAGGACTACATGCTTTCTGGTAAGTTGAATATATTTTATATGACATACATGCTTTTTTTGTTAACTAGTAAATAGTAACCTACAGCAAAGTGTGTTTAAATTATTTCTAACTTGTTAACAATTTCTGCTAGTTTTTGCTACCATGTGGGTTTTAGCTTGCATGAGCCTGCTAACTGAGGAGTTAATTCACCTGTTTCCATACATGTTTCATTTTAAAACATTTATCTTACAAAGGAGTTTGTTAATCTTACTTCTTAACTATTTATCAGTACATGGAATTGTATTTATTTATTTTTTTACAAAACAAATTCTAATCTTCACAGGAAAATTCCACAGGCACTATCTGATGCACTATCAGCTAATGTAGAAGGAAAAGTTGTGTACATTGACAAATAGAGTGCCAAATCAAATGTGAAGAATGCAACAAAGATGCAGAATCATCTGGCCAAGTGCATAAAGTTCCCTCAGGCTCACAACAAGCAACCGCTCACAAAAGTCCCTCTACTTCTATTCGAGGTGAAAATGATGAATCCGAAACCTTATCATTAGCAACAGCTCATGGTCCATTTACACAATGGAGGAACGTAGTCAGAGAAATGCTGATGAATGTCTTGCTCGAACTGTGTATGCAATTGGTTCACCTCTGATGCTCACAGGCAGTGTATAGGAAGAGATTTCTGAATGTTCTTCCCCCAGCATACACCCCTCCAAACAGACATGCTTTATATATTAATTTGCTGGATGCAGAGTTCAACAGAGTTCAAGTGAAGGTCAAACAAATCATAAAGAAAGCAGACTGTATTGCAATCATCTCTGATGTGTGGTCGAATGTTCGTGGGCAAGGAATAATGAACGACATCATCTCCACCCCTCAACCAGTATTCTACAAAAGCACAGACACAAGGGAAAACAGACACGCCGGTCTCTACATTGCAGATGAGCTGAAGGCAGTCATCAATGACCTTGGACCACAGAAGGTATTTGCACTGGTGACAGACAATGCTGCGAACATGAAGGCTGCTTGGTCTAAAGTGGAGGAATCTTACCCTCACATCACACCCATTGGCTGTGCTGCTCATGCATTGAATCTGCTCCTAAGCACTGAAAATTATGGATACACTCTACAAGAGAAACAAGGAAATGGTATGTGTTAGGTATGTGAAGGGTCATCAAGTTATAGCAGCAATCTACCTCACCAAGCAAAGTGAGAAGAATAATAGCACCACATTGAAGCTGCCCAGCAGCACCTGTTGGGGTGGTGTTGTCATCATGTTTGACAGTCCTCTGAAGGGGAAGGAGACTCTCCAAGAAATGGCCATATCACAGTCTGCCGATATAGACCGCCCCATCAAGAGGATCCTCCTGGATGATGTATTTTGGGAGAGAGTGATAAGCAGCCTGAAACTCCTGAAACCTATAGTAGTAGCCATTGAGGGAGACAATGCCATCCTGTCTGATGTTCAGACTCTGCTTGCAGATGTAAGAAAATAAATCTGTACTGCCCTGCCCACTTCACTGTTGCTCAAAGCAGAGGAAACTGCAGTTCTGAAATACATAAAAAAGCATGAAGACCTCTGTCTGAAGCCCATACACACCGCAGCGTACATGTTGGACCCCAAGTATGCTGGCAAGAGCATCCTGTCTGCTGCAGAGATCAACAAGGCCCATGGTGTCATCACTACAGTGTCTCGTCACCTTGGCCTGGATGAGGGCAAGGTTCTTGGCAGTCTGGCAAAGTACACTTTCAAGCAAGGGCTTTGGGATGGAGATGCAATATGGCAGTCAACATATCTCATCAGCTACCTGGTGGAAGGGACTTTGTGGATCTGAGGATCTTTCCCCTGTTGCCTCCATCATCCTCGAAATCCCAACATCAGTTGCCTCTGGTCCTTGTTTGGGAACACACACACCAAAGCACGCAACAGGCTGACCAATACAAGGGTTGAAAAATTGGTGGTCATCTGGGCAAATTTTGGGCTTTTTCAACTAGGTTAGAAAGTGAGAGTGGAGATGAGGCCTCAGAGTCTGATGTTGAAGAGGTGGACATTGAGGAGGTCCAGGGAGAAGACATGGAAGCTTGAGCGGAAGACAACCAAAGCTTCAGTTTCTAGACTATCATTTTACAGAGATGCGATGGATCACTGGGGATCATTCAATATTCCCTTTCTTTTGTTGTTCAGTGAAATCATTCCATGTGAAGAGTCAACTCATTTAAAAGTTTTGTAACTAAATTGTTTTTAAAATGTCTATTGGAAGGATTTAATCATTTGCGATGACTCCTTATGACTCCTTACATCTACATTTAAATGGTATTAATATTAATTTGCATATATTTCCGTTAATTCCTATATATTCCCGTTAAATCCCAAATATTCCTGTTAATTCCCACGGAAGGTTTCCACCTGAATAGTCCCCAAAATGTGCAACCCTACCTCTTCCCATCCTTTTCCCCTCCTCAACCCTGTGTCCTCCCTTGTTCTGCTCTATAGCATTTAGGCTACCCTCTAGTCACCTACCTGTTCTCAACTTCCTCTCTTCCTCCCTTCCCCTCTTTTCCTAATTTTCCTCTCCATCCAAATGTTCCACTCAAACCACAAAGAACAGCTAAGAAAGGGGAGAGTGTGGAGGTGTGTGTGTGTGTGTGTGTGTTATTCCTCCTCAGACAGCAGGCCTACATTATCTTGATGAGGTGCCCTAGGTTCTGAATACCTGCCAAAATTACACACTGAAATATGATTTAATGTATAGGTCCCAAATTGCACCCTATACCTTATGTAGTGACCTATTCCCATAGGGCTTTGGTCAAAAGTAATGCACTACACAGGGAATAGAGTGCCATTTGGGATGCGGCCTTAGAGTACGAGTGCTAGCTAGGCTCTATGCCTGATTAGAAAATACAAGAGGGAAGACAGAGAGAGAGACAGCAAGCGAGAAAGAGAGAGTGAGAGAGAGAAAGAGAGAAAGAGAGAGAGAGAGAGAGAGAGAGAGAGGAGGGAAAAGCAGGAGAGAGGGAGGTCGGACCCCACCCCAACAAGATTAGGAAGAGGATGACTGAGGGAGAGAGATGGAAGGGGAGAGAGAGAGGTTGAAAGAGAGAGAGAGAGAGAGGGGGGGTAGAACAAGAGATAAAAGGAAGGAGAAAGAGAGAGGGAAAAAGGAGACAGAGGAGAAGAGTGTGCACCCCACCCTAACAAGATTAGAAAACTCTCTGTCCTTCCTCATGCCAAACTCTTAAGACTAAAGATGCTGAACGTCTGTTCCTGTCTTCTCTCCCTCACTCCTCTCTCACAATCTCTCTCAATCTCTCTCACTCTTTCTCTCTCTCATGAGTAATGAGATGGTTTTAAAGAAAACATCCTTCCTCTGCCAAGCTTCTTTGTTTTTGTTTTCAAGAGTAACACAACTTTACTTGGGCTATTTAAAGGGACAGTCCACTGAAAATACAACCTAACATGATTTTCCACTCACCTTGACTTTAGCCGATTCGCCAAAGACTGTTTTTGGGATATGTATTTCTGCCAAATCTATCTATTGATTGACCTACCCACTTACCTACCTACCTACTTACCTACCTACCTACCTACCTATTCAACCATCTATCCGCCAACGCAGCTGAGAGACAGATCTAGCCAATCACATATTTTTCTCTTTTTCCTTTTTAAATTGTTTCTACCGTTCACAAGATGGCAGCGATTGTAACACATGAGAGAGTTTTTCTCGCTTCAATCGGAGAAGGGAGAGAAGGGGTGAAGAGGGGAGAGAGGGATGAGGAGCTTAGGAAAGAGAGGGAGCGGAAGGGAGGTGAGGAGGGAGGAGAGGGGCAACCCCGGGCTACATTTCTCTCGTCAATAAAAAAAAAGTCCTTTTACAGGTAACTGCCAAAATAAAGGAAACACAAAGTGTCTTAATAAGGCGTTGGGCCATCGCAAGCCAGGCAGAACAGCTTCAATGCACCGTGGCATAGATTCTACATGTTTCTGGAACTCTATGGGAGGGATGCGATACCATTCTTCCACGAGGAGTTCCGTCAGCTAGTATTTTGTTGATGGTGGTGGAAAGCGCTGTTGTTACGGAGGCGAAGTCAGGTGCAGGAGAGTAGAGTGTAGTTAACAGGCACTCTTTATTCCGGTCCAAACGAAAGCACATAAGTACATAAACGTGTCCAAAACACGGGAACATGAACAAAAGTCTGGCGCGTGACAATACCCACGTAACAAAAAAAAATTATTCACACAAAGACATGGAGGGGAACAGAGGCCTAAATACATGCTGTGTGATTAGGGAATGAAAACCAGGTGTGTATGGAAACAAGACAAAACAAATGGAAATATGAAAAATGGAGCGGCGATGGCTAGAAAGCTAGAAAGTGACATCGATCGCCGAACGCCGCCCGAACAAGGAGAGGAGCCGACTTTGGCAGAAGTCGTGACAGCTGTCTCAGGAGCCGCTCCACAATTGACCATAAGTGGCTGACACACATACTCTTTATTAAACCCCCTATGCTCCTTTGAGACACCTCTTCCAAAGTCACTGAGATCTCTTCATCTTTAGCCATGTTAGCCAAAATAATACTCTGTATCCCTCATTTACTCAAGTGTTTACTTTATTTTGGCAGTTAGGCTACCTGTAGAAAGATCTATTTTAGAAAAACACCAATGGAGAGTATTCATTAGCTCTTGGCCTCTCTCTCTCTCTCTGTCTCTCAGTAAAAGACAAGCTTGCAGGCATGTAGCTGTGCTCTTTTCTATAGACACACACACTCTCTCTTATTTCAGAAAAACACGTACTATTAGAGAACACATTAGACAGTAGATTCAGACAGGGAAATGGATAGCCAGGGAAAACACAGGCAGAATCTCAGCATTTTATCAGCTCATACTGCCAGACTATGAGAGAGAGAGAGAGAGAGAGAGAGAGAGAGAGAGATTTTCCCTTTTGTACTTTTGTACACATCACTATGACACTGTATATAGACATAATATGACATTTGAAATGTCTTTATTATTTTGGAATGTAACGTTTACTGTACATTTTTCATTGTTAATTTCACTTTTGTTTATTAACTGTTTCACTTGCTTTGGCAATGTCAACATATGTTTCGCAGGCCAATAAAACCCTTCAATTGAATTTAATTGACCGAGAGCGAGAGAGAGAAGGAAAAAGTGAGAGTTACCGGACATTAGAGTCACAGTAGATTCAGACAGGGAAGTGCATAAGAAATAGATACTGTATATATAGCCTTTAGGCTCTATACTGTATGCATTGTGCATTACACTTTAGTATCTCTCTCTCAATCGCTCTTTCTCTTCTCTCGCTCTCTCTATCTATCTCTCTCTCTCTCTCTCTTTTTCATTCTCTCTTTCTGTTCCCGGAGGTAATAGCTGGAAACTCACAGTTCTGCACACAGCCATTCCTCAATACGAAACCTCAGCCAAAAATACACACACACACACCCCAAACAACCCCCAAACTGCCTCACTGCGTTATACCAAGAAAATCACCATCTCAGACTTGCACCCCAAAATCCACTTCCCTCCACTAACTGATCAACCAGCTATTGTCTGAGTGTGTGTGTTTGTGTGTCTGTCTGTAACCTGGCAACAACAACTTCATAGATTTTTCTTCTTCCTGTCAGCGTTGTATTTCTATTTCCAGTAACTTCAGATTCAAAAATTGAAAATAGCAATCAACTGACACTACTACTGGGACTTGCCTAAAGCAGTGGTGTTCAACCCTCTGCTCGGGGACCCCCAGACATTTCACCGTTGTGCTGTAGCCCTGACGTAGCTCACCTGATTCACCTGGTCAAGGGCTTTATGATTGGTTGACAAGTTGTTCTAGCTGTGGAATAGTTCAAATACATGGAAAGGCTGGGGGTCCCCGAGGAGAGGTTTGAAAACCCCTTGCATAAAGGGCATGACAGTTAGCCAGGCATGACAATAACTAAAATGGACATTCCCATTCAATACTGAATTAATCTGTAGACCTACATGTATATCTAAATCTTTGGCTGTGGTATAATGCGAAGTCATTGTTTACAAGACTTCTAATTCTTTCAATCTAAATGTATTTGTCTACAAATATTATACATTCTCTGTAGACCTCTCCTCATGAAATACTGCTGTCTGTTTCTGTTTTCTCTCTCTCTCTCTCTCTCTCTCTCTCTCTCTCTCTCTCTCTCTCTCTCTCTCTCTCTCTCTCTCTCTCTCTCTCTCTCTCTCTCTCTCTCTCTCTCTCTCTCTCTCTCTCTCTCTCTCTCTCTCTCTCTCTCTCTCTCTCTCTCTCTCTCTCTCTCTCTCTCTCTCTCTCTCTCTCTCTCTCTCTCTCTCTCTCTCTCTCTCTCTCTCTCTCTCTCTCTCTCTCTCTCTCTCTCTCTCTCTCTCTCAGCAGCCAGGTCCTCATGGTACAATGGCGTCTGATTGCACTTGACCTATTTCCGTCTTTTCTTTCTTTCTTTCTTTAGTTCTCTCTATTTTTCTCTCTCTTCTTACTTTCCATTGTCCAAGGGCCAACATCTCACAAACACAAGTATGTGGGTGCACACATATACACGCATACACACACACGCACATATACACATGGTCTACGCTTAAAATTTAATTGGCAGATGTGTCTTTTCAGCGGTGACTCTCTCCTTCTAATCCTTCCTTCCAGATACACCAACGCTGCGTTCCAAATGGCTCCCCATTATTATATAGCGCCCTTTTTCTGAGCAGTGCTCTATATAGGGGATAGGGTGCCATTTAACACACAAGTGGATCTTTAATTCAGGAGAGAAAGGACTGTTGATGTTTATACAACAGAGAGTGAACACACAAGCAAGCACACACTCACACATGCAAGCACACACACACACGCACACCTGACAAAGATCTGGTTTTGGATCGAGACAGTCAATAAAACAGTGAAATGGGAGCTTTAACAGTGTGCGGGACTTCCTGTTCGTCACAAGTATGCTTCATTAGCCCAGCACCTACGTTTTAAAGGATGTGCGTATGACCACAAACTTTTCCTGAGTTTCGAAATTACCATGATTGCCTTAGATGACTCAGAAAGTGTCTCAAGAGAGAGTGTGTGTGTGTGTGTGTGTGTGTGTGTGTGTGTGTGTGTGTGTGTGTGTGTGTGTGTGTACAGCTTCCTCTTTCAAGAGGTTTCTGAGCAGCAGACAAAAAGTCAGAGAGACTATTTTTAGAGTGAGCTAGAAAGAGACAGAAAGAAAAGAGAAAGGAAGAGAAGAGAGAGAATGAAAATAAAGAGAGAGAGAGAGGCAACAAAAGAAATAGAGATGGACAGAGAAAGTACAAGAGAAATTACAGAAAGCGAGACAAATTGACAGTGTGAGAAAATAGAGCAGTAAAGGAAGTGTATGACACCAGTCCCTTCTTGTTTTCCTTCTGTTCTTCTTGTAAATGGACGATGCTCGCAAAGGAGAACATACTCGCTACAAACTACCTCACAACTCAAATGGAAGCAGCTTGTGTGCCTCCTTACAAAAGATGATTATGAACGTTAAAATAGGTGCACAAGGTTGATGTGCTGCTATCAATCAGTCAACCGCTGTCTGTATGTCAGTCAGTCTTGTCAGTCTATCCATCCATTGGTCCGTCACTCCCTCGCTCCCACCACCCCCTTCCTCTATCCATCCCATCCCTGCCTCATCCCTCCATCCATTTGTTGCTCTCTAAGACGGTGGCATTCTTAATGCTAAACCCTTCATGGACGAGGTATTCCCACTGCTCCCATCCATCACCATTAGCAACCAGACGGAAATGACCGGGAATGATGCTGACCCACATGATGCACACTCATCCATCTACAACACAAACACGTGCCTATGTGTTTGTGTGTGTGTGTGTGTGTATCATCCATCTCTAACATATGCCTAGATGGCCATGGTAGAAAAGACATCCATCTACAACAAATGCCTTTAGGGGATTGGTAGTGAATAGACACTAGACAGCCATGGCAGAAAGGACAGAATTAGGATTTCAAACCAAGAAATTGCCTATAAGAAAAAATCAGGAGCTTTCAGCTCTTTTACAACATTTGTCATTTTTGCTTTTTAAGATTTTTATTTTATATTATTTAACCTTTATTTAACTAGGCATGTCAGTTAAGAACAAATTCTTATTTTACAATGACGAGGGCTGGGATTTAAAAAAATTCTATGTAAAAAAGAAACCCATATAAATATAGGAACAACACAACACTACATAAGCGAGACCTAAGACAACAACAGAGCAAGGCAGCAACACATGCCAACGCAGCATGGTAGCAACACAACATGACAACAACAAGGTAGTAACACTACACTGGAGTGGCACAAAACACGGCTCAAACATTATTGGGCACAGACAACAGCACAAAGGGCAAGAAGGTAGAGACAAGATTAAAGTTGGGGGTTGTCACTAGACGCTAGAAAAGCATGTAGCGTTTCCTTCTTTTCGGGATGGCATCTTTTCCTCCCCCTCAGGAAAGCTTCCTAACACACTCAGAACCTGTGCTCTAAAGAGAAAAGGAACACGTTATAACACTTTAATGTTTCTACTAAGGAAGAGGTACTAAAGTCTAATGCACAACGCATATAGTCCCTAAAGGCTACATATTCATTTATCATGCAATTCTATGTCTAAGAGAGAGAGAGAGAGAGAGAGAGAGAGAGAGAGAGAACACCTGCTCTAAGGAAGATACGTTAAAGTGTAATGCACAATGCATTTAGAGGCTAAAGGTTACAGTATATACAGAGCTGGGACGATAAACGGAAAATGATCAACACCGACCATACCGCTTACTTATCGCAAGCATTCTGCTGATATCGCTCCCTACGATAAGTAGCCCATGTTAGAGAAATGTGAAGTTTGAAATGAAATACCTTTGCTAATATGGGTGATTGTTAATGGAATAACTGATGGCTACAACCATCAATGGGAAAATCAAAAGAAATCAGCCAAGACCTCAGAAAAACAATTGTAGACCCCAAGGATGAACCTCCACAAGTCTGGTTCATCCTTGGGGGCAATTTCCAAATGCCTGAAGGTACCACGTTCATCTGTACAAACAACAGTACGCAGGTATAAACACCACAGGTCCACGCGGCCTTCATACCGTTCAGGAAGGAGACGCGTTCTGTCTTCTAGAGATGAACGTACTTTGGTGTGAAAAGTGCAAATCAATCATAGAACAACAGCAAATGACCTTGTGACCTTATGAAGATGCTGGAGGAAACAGGTACAAAAGTATCTATATCCACAATAAAACGAGTCCTATATTGACATAACCTGAAAGGCCGCTCAGTGAGGAAGAAGCCACTGCTCCAAAACCGCCATAAAAAAGCCAGACTACGGTTTGCAACTGCACATGGGGACAAAGATCGTACTTTTTGGAGAAATGTTCTCTGGTCTGATGAAACAAAAAATAGAACTGTTTGGCCATAATGACCATCGTTATGTTTGGAGGAAAAAGGGGGAGACTTGCAAGCCGAAGAACACCACCCAAACCGTGAAGCACGGGGGTGGCAGCATCATGTTGTGGGGGTGCTTAGCTGCAGGAGGGACTGGTGCACTTCACAAAATAGAATGGCATCATGAGGCAGGAAAATGATGTGGATATATTGAAGCAACATCTCAAGACAACATTCAGGAAGTTAAAGCTTGGTCGCAAATGGGTCTTCCAAATGGACAATGACCCCAAGCATACTTCCAAAGTTGTGGCAAAATGGCTTAAGGACAACAAAGTCAAGGTATTGGAGTGGCCATCACAAAGCCCTGATCTCAATCCCATAGAACATTTGTGGGCAGAACTGAAAAAGCGTGTGCGAGCAACGAGGCCTACAAACCTGACTCAGTTACACCAGCTCTGTCATGAGGAAGGGGCCAAAATTCACCCAACTTATTGTGGGAAGCTTGTGGAAGGCTACCCAAAACGTTTGACCCAAGTTAAACAATTTAAAGGCAATGCTACCAAATACTAATTGAGTGTATGTAAACTTCTGACCCACTGGGAATGTGATGAAAGAAATAAAAGCTGAAATAAATCATTCTCTCAATTATTATTCTGCCATTTCACATTCTTAAAGTAATGTGGTGATCCTAACTAACCTAAGACAGGGAATTTTCTACTTGGATTAAATGTCAGGAATTGTGAAAAACTGAGTTGAAATGTTTTTGGCTGAGGTGTATGTAAACTTCCGACTTCAACTGTATATGTTTCTTATGAATTTCCTTGTCTGAATCTACTCTGACTCTAATGACCGGAAATCTCTCTGATGACAAAATAGAGGGAAAGAGCCCAGTATGCCTCTAACAGAGAGAGACAGAGAGAAAGAGATAAATACTCAAGTCTAATGCACAATGCATACAGTATAGGGCCTAAAGGCTATATATAGTATCTATTTCTTATGCACTTCCCTCTCTGAATTTCTCTCTCTCTCTCTGAATCTCTCTCTCTCTCTGAATCTCTCTCTCTGAATCTCTCGCTCTCTCTCATCCATTTCCCTGCGTGAATCTAATGTATTCTCTGATATTACATATTTTTCTTATATAGTCGAGTGAGAGACAGAGAGAGAGAGAGAGAGAGAGAGAGAGAGAGAGAGAGAGAGTGTGTCTATAAAGAATAGCACAGATCCATGTCCCCAGGCTTGTCTTTTCTGACTCAGTGCACACACACACACACACGCACACACACACAGCAGATTTGCCAGTTACACTGAGTGTACAAAACATTAGGAACACCTGCTCTTTCTATGACATAGACTGACCAGGTGAATCCAGGTGAAAGCTATGATCCCTTACAAATGTCACCTGTTAAATCCACTTCAATCAGCATAGATGAAGGAGAGGATACAGATTAAAGAAGGATTTTTAACCCTTGAGACAATTGAGACATGGATTGTGCATGTGTGCCGTTCAGAGGCTGAATGGGCAAGACAAAATATTTAAGTGCCTTTGAAAGAGGTATGGTAGTAGGTGCCAGGCACACTGGTTTGAGTGTGTCAAGAACTGCAACCCTGCCAGATTTTTCCACACTCAACAGTTTCCCGTGTGTAATCAAGAATGGTCCGCCACCCAAAGTACATCCAGCCAACTTGACACAACTGTGGGAAGCATACTGTGGCCAGCATCCCTGTAGAACGTTCTCAACACCGTGTAGAGTCCATGCCCTGACGAACTGAGGCTGTTCTGAGGGCAAAAGTGGCAGCAACTCAATATTAGGAAAGTGTTCCTCACGTTTTGTACACTAATTATGCACAATAATATATAATAACGTAATAAGGTATCCCCTATGGGCCCTGTTAAAAAGTAGTGCACAATGTAGGGAACAGGGTGACAGTTGAGACGCAGACAGTCTATGAATTACTCATCAGGTTGGTATAGTATCACACAGAGGGAGGGAGTGTTTCTGTCTTTCTGTCTGTCTTTATCGCTTCTCATTCTCCTGTCATTATCCACACACACATCTTCTCTTTGTCTCCCTTTGTTCTCTCCGTCCTTATCTCTCTCCTCCTTCTCTCCCCTGTTCTGTCCCACTGCGTGTCATCTCTGTTCGCCTTCTCGTAAACCCCCTCCCTGGCTCTCTTCTCCTTCTCTCTTTCTGTCTCTCTAGCTTCTCTCTCTCTCTCTCTCTATCTCCCTGGTCCAGTGGCTGTACTTTCTCTAATGGTCTGTCAGTCTAATGATGGATGATGCTACCCTAATGTTGTTTTAAAATGACACAGAGGAGGAGAGGAAGAGAGAGAGGAGAGAAGAGGAAGAGAGAGAGGAGATGAGAGGGTGGAGATGAAAGGTGAGGAAGAGAGGAGAAACGAGAAGATGATAGGATAGGGAGATGAGGAGAGATAAAAAGCCAATACAGCACATTGAATTAAAAGAGAGAGAGAGAGAGAGAGAACTATTGATACTTTGATACAAGGCTTGTTATTTCCCAACATTCCATAATGTCCAGTGTTCTCATTGGACAGATGATGACTCCAGATAGACCTGACAGCCAATCAATAGAAACGAGGTTGGGAGGCTCCAGTTAAAAAAGAACAGACAGGGATGGAGACGTGTGTGTCTCCTCTGATGACTGGCCCAACCCTGTCTATCAATGATAATCAATCATTCACAGTTTATAAGATAGTCTATATTAGTTTAACATATTAAACATCAGAACATGTTATAGATTATCAATATGTTGTCTATCTAACGGGGACAGTTAATGGAAACTGAATTTACGTTTGATATCTGGATAGATTTGGTCCCTCCCTCTCTCTCTCCCTGTTTTCTCAGTCACTGCTCCTCTCTGCTCTTTCTCTCGACATCTCTCTTTCATCTCTCCAGGTATTGACCCACAAAGCTGAATCAGGCCAGAGCTATAAATCACACACACACTCACCACACGCCTACACACGCGTACATGCACCACACACAGACACACACAAATCCCCATCTTCCTACATGCAGTATCATCCCACACACTCATGTCACACTATAGCTATAATTCAGCCCTCAGAGAGAGAGAGAGAGAGAGGAAGACAGTAAGAGAGAGAGAGAGAGAGCGAGAGAGAGAGAGGAAGACAGTGAGAGAGAGAGAGAGAGAGAGAGAGAGAGAGAGAGAGAGAGAGAGAGAGAGAGAGAGAGGGAGAGAGAGAGAGAGGAAGTCAATAAGATAGATAGAGAGAAAAGGAGAGAAAGGAAAGGCAAGAGAGACAGAGAGAGAGAGAAAGAGGGATGTGTGCATCCCTTCTTTCACCTCTTCTTCTAGAGGTCTTTCTTGTGTACCTTGTGAAAATCCTAATTAGGGAACTGCCCTTTTCTCTGCCTGCCTGTGTGTGTGTGTGTGTGTGTGTGTGTGTGTGTGTGTGTGTGTGTGTGTGTGTGTGTGTGTGTGTGTGTGTGTGTGTGTGTGTGTGTGTGTGTGTGTGTGTGTGTGTGTGTGTGTGTGTGTGTTGTCTTCTTTATTTGTCAGACCAAATGGGGGCAAGGTAAACAAAAGCCAAAACAGCAGTAAATAAAAAGTCTTAAGGCTTTATATGCCTGGAGGAAGAGAGAGAGAAAAAGATAGAGAAAGAGAGCGAGAGAGAAGAAGAGAGTGATAAAGAGGTAGAGAGTAATAAAGAGCGTTGACTAGGAACTAGTGCTGGCACAATTACTGTATAACTTTTATACCATGACATCATTGAAAGTCAATATATATTCAAAAATATATATTTAAAAAAATAAAAAGAGTTCTCAGGGCGTGTTTTTTTTTTACCCTCGCAGGTGTCGTCTCCTTCAGACATGAGCTCCTTTCTGATTGGCTTGAAGGGCATTCTAGAGCGTGCATTATTTCCCTATAACGCACGGTATATTTGAACGTAGAATTCGATGTCTATGGTTCCTTCTTACATGTTCTATGTTTGAGCTGTTTTTGAAAGCAAAAGTCGAATTTAAAACATTATTGGCATGGTTGAATTCGAAGCTGGGAATGATGGTTAAGTTAGCTAAACTAGTAGGACTGTTTGCTTGGTTACCAAGGCAACTGCTGTCGCTCTCTAGTAAACTTGCTAGCTACTTCAATGGATGTTGAACACATTGAAAATTACAGCTATGGTATAAAAGGGATAATCAACTTGTGGCTCTATGCGTTCCCTGGAAAATAATTCAACTCCATGGAAGGTGAGTTCCACTCAGCTATTGCGTGTCGTTGAACACACCTTCCACGTCGTTCATTATTTTCTATAGGATGCATAACCTCTTGTTGATTATCACTTACGTAACCTATGGTGATGGATGAAGACCGTCATGAAAATAAAATAACCGTCATAGCCGTTTAAAATTTAACAGCTTACTGAAGACGGAACTGCTGGGCATTCGTGCAGTTGAGTCCGTTTCTGCTGTACCATGGACTCTTAATTACAGCGTGATGAAACTTTGTTGCTCCTTGCTGAAACAAGCAAGGTGTTGTGGCAAAGATTCTACATTCCATGTTGATGTATAATGTTAATTCAAACTATGTTAAGGGTAGACTCAACGAAATGACGTTGCACGAGCAGCACCACAGATATGGAGATGAGCAAGACGCAAGACTTGGCTCTCGCACAGTATCTGCACATGTGTATGGGTTCGCTTCATGCTGTTTACAGCGTGGTAGCCAGGGCACAAAAACAGCTGAGAAGTTGAGCCTCGCACTTTAACACTCTTAGTTGTTGTGGAAATTGACACACTATAATGTTTACTTTCTGCAACTACATCATATTGCTGAGTCTAGGTTTAACTGATGTGGCTCTGTAATGTCAGTTTGGTTAAATAAAAACAATCACAGCACATTGATGGCCACTCTTCCTGCTTTACGTTGTTATTTTATTCCCAGCTTTGCTCATATGGGTAAACTCGCAATGGTCGCCAGTCCAACCATTATGCCATCATTGGCTTGAATGCTGACGCCCGTACTATTCATTCCATTTCTATGGCAGCACATGCAGTCAGGAGCTGAGGAGAAGAGAAAATGTGCATCTGTATAATATACAGTACCAGTCAAAAGTTTGGACACACCTACTCATTCAAGGGTTTTCCTTTATTTTTACAATTTTCTACATTCTAGAATAGTAGTGAAGATAACCATCCTATGAAATAACGCATATGGAATCATGTAGTAACCAAAAAAAGTGTTAAACAAAAATATATTTTATATTTGAGATTCTTCAAAGTAGCCGCCCTTTGTCTTGATGACAGCTTTGCATACTTTGAGCCAATCAGTTGTGTTGTGACAAGATAAGGATTCTATACAGAAGATAGCCCTACCTGGTATAAGACCAAGTCCAAATTATGACAAGAGCAGCTCAAATAATCAAAGAGAAAAGGCAGTCCATCATTACTAAAAGACATGAAGGTCAGTCAATCTGGAACATTTCAAGTGCAGTCGCAAGTACCATCAAGCGCTATGATGAAATTGGCTCTCATGAGGACCGCCACAGGAAAGGAATACCCAAAGTTTCCTCTGCTGCAGAGGATAAGTTACCAACCTCAGAAATTGCAGTCCAAATAAATTCTTCACAGAGTTCAAGTAACAGACACATCTCAACATCAACTGTTCAGAGGAGATTGCGTGAATCAGGCCTTCATGGTCGAATTGCTGCAAAGAAACCACTACTAAAGGACACCAATAATAAGAAGAGACTTGCTTGGGCCAAGAAATATGAGCAATGGACATTAGAACAGTGGAAATCTGTCCTTTGGTCTGATGAGTCAAAATTTGCGATTTTTGGTTCCAACTGCTGTGTCTTTGTGAGACGCAGAGTAAGTAAACGAATGTACTCTGCATGTGTGGTTCCCACCGTGAAGCATGGAGGAGGAGGTGTGATGGTGCTTTTCTGGAGACATGTCAGTGATTTATTTCGAATTCAAGGCACACTTAACCAGCATGGCTACCACAGCATTCTGCAGCGATAGACCATCCCCTCTGGTTTGCGCTTAGTGGGACTATGCATTTTCTTTCAACAGGACAATGACCTAATACACCTCCAGGCTGTGTAAGGGCTATTTGACCTTGATGGTGATGGCCTCCAAAATCACCTGACCTCAAACCAATTGAGATGGATTGGAATGAGTTGTACCACAGAGTGAAGGAAAAGCAACCAACAAGTGCTCAGTATATGTGGGAACTCCTTCAAGACTGTTGGAAAAGCATTCCAGGTGAAGCTGGTTGAGAGAATGCCAAGAGTGTGTAAAGCTGTCATCAAGGCAAAGGGTGGCTACTTTGAAGAATCTCAAATATAAAATATATTTTGATTTGGTTAACACTTTTTTGGTTACTACATAAATTCATATGTTATTTCATAGTTTTGATGTCTTCACTATTATTCTACAATGTAGAAAATAGTTTAATAAAGAAAAACACTTGAATGAGTAGGTGTGTCCAAACTTTTGACGTTATATTTTTTGGTATCTATTTTTTGGGGCTATTCGAATGGTTATTACAGTGACTGCTGTCATTTGGCTGGCCAAAAACCATCATCCAAAATTCCATGACCATCACAGCCCTACTCGGAACAGATGACAACAGGACCCCATGGAAGACAGGACACCTGTTAGTGTACATACACACACACACCTGTTACCTATTGGCAACTCTGTAGCTGTAGGCACTCTGCTTCCATCCTCCCTCCCCCCTCACTATCATAGGTTTACTGAACACACACCCCTCACCCTATTGTTTCCCCTCCCCTCTGGTGTTTTCCCTATTCCACAGCTCACATTCAAGTTCCCCAATACATTCGACCTAGAGTATTCTATTTTCTCCAGTACTAGCACACTAAGCTTGGAAGCCAATAAGATAATGTGAATTATTGACGATGCACTTAGGCTGATGTTATAATTTCACTTTTTTGTAATATATATATTATATGACATCACATTTTATGTATGTTTCTGCATATGTACTATGATATTCTAATAAACCTAAACATAAGCTATGGGTAAAAATGGGTTCCTACTGGTTCCTACTGTTTCCCCTACCTACTTACACACTCTTCTGGTAACCCTGGAAACCAACAATCCCTTGAGGCCTAAGCACCGGTTCGACCTAGGGGAAACCCTAACCACTAACCATTTTGGGGCTGACTGTCGTAGTTGTAGTGTTAATGGTGAGTTTGTGTGTTTGTTAATGGTTTAATTTAATCATGTATGGGTGACATGTCAAGGCTAATAACACTTAGCTCTGAGCTAATGAGCCTGATGCAAATACACTGGGGACTACCGAGGGGGTAGAGGAAAGAGACAGAGAGAAAGAGAGAGAGAAAGAAAGAGAGAGAGGGGGAGAAAGATGGAAAAGAGAGGGAGAGCGGGAGAAAGGGGAGAGAGAGAGAGAGAGAGAGAGAGAGAGAGAGAAGGGGGGATAAATCCAGGAGGGAGGGAGAAGGAGTTGGGAGAGAGAGACAAAAAGAGAGTAGCGAGAGAGAGGGAGATTGTTTGTGTTTGCTATTAATTAGCATACTGTATCTGTTTTGTTGAAACAAATCAGTGCTCATTTTCACAGACAAACACACATGCACGCACATACACACAAACACACAGTTCTAATCCAATCAGCCTATAGTTATAAGGGGCCAAATTCTCAGGTCTATGACTAGGTTAATCTGAGCCATGTGACTTCAGGAAACACAATCTAATAATCTCTCTCTCAAACACACACACACACACACACAAACTATTTTAGGCATGGTTCTGCATTGCATGCCTATTTGATTGACAACTTGCAATCCAATCTAGGATTTGATATTAGCTACTGTAGCTCCTGTACTATTATCGTACAACCTAACGATTATCTAACCAATCATCAATACAACCTAGTATTGTCACGATACCAGAATTTTGACTTCAATATCAATACCAGAGCTATGTTCAAATACCCATACTAACATACTGTATACTACATACTAAATGACTATATACTGCCTACTATATACTATTAGTTCATTTTAGTATACCGTAAACGAACGGTATCCTTTCAGTTAAGCGTACTAGCGCTTCACCCATCTTCAGGGAGTTGATGCTGTTGCTATGCAACCTCTTGCTAGTTTGTTAGCATAACAAATGACTAGCTAGACATCTTACGACTTCGGGTGAGTTCGTAAATTCAATCTGGAGTGCCAGAGTGTGCTCGGAGTGCGCTCTGGGCATTCGTAAATTCATAGCATTGTCATATTGTCCATATTGTCCATGGCCGAGGAGTAGGGTTGATCCGAGCATTCTGATCTCACAACGGCAGTCAAATACCTAAACTAACTGGGAAACGTTGGCTAGCTTGCTAGCAACTTCCAGACACAAATGAGAGAACACCTCACTCTGACCATTTTACTAGCCCTAGCAGAGCTAGTTAAGCTGTTTTCTTGTTATCTAGAGCGTTGGTGAGTGTAACTGTGCTGCTGGCAACAATTTAATTACGATTTTTTTGCAAATGTTTACTGACACTGGCCATATTCAACGGTTGTAAATTCATCAGTTATTCGATGCTCTGGCACACTCAGAAGAGAATGCTCTGAAATCGGAGTAGATAGCCAGAGCGAATTAACAATGCCCATTAAGAAAGCACAACGATTTTACCACGTAGCTAAGCTAAGAATGATGTGAATAATCAAGTCAATAAATGTTGGGTCGTTAGTTAGATAGCATATAGTTAATATACTGGTGTATTAGTAGCCAACTAACATTAGGTAGCTAGCTAACACTGCTAATACTGCTGTAATGATATGCTATGCGGTTCGTAAGGATAGCGTAGCTAACAAACTGTCAGCCAACATAACGTGTAACGTAACTTTATTACGTAACGTTATTTTATTACATTGCTCAACATTTTCTTAACATTTGTCATAATTAGTTAAAGCAATGAATTTGTATCTGCTCTAGTCGCACTTCAGCTGCATATTTTCCTCCATTTTCTTAAAATCTGAAAACGTTGTGAAGCCATGCCCACTTTCTGAAGAATTGCATTATGGGCCCTAAAAACACAGAAATAGTGTCCACTGCTTGTATACTTCGTATTTTGGTGAATTTAGTATGACATCTGGGAACATTTGGCATACTATCTGTATCCATACTATGACCAATAAGCATACTACATACTCAATTTACTTCACAAATAGTATAGTTAGTGCAGTTAGTATGAGTATTCGAATACAGCTCAGGTTTAGTATCACAATACTCGATCACGATACTCAATACCAAAACAATAACAAAACGATACCACAACAAACAAAAAAGAAGGCATATTAGCCAAAGTCACACAATGGCACATCATCCAGACAGATAAACTCAGCTACTGCATTGTTCAATATCATTACGTTTGAAAATGTTTATGCACATTTTTCAGAGACAGCCATGTATGCATTAATTAATCAATCATACAATCAATCTGACTTTGTTTTTACCAACCTAACTACAAAACAACGTAATGATACAAATGTATTTGAATGGTACATCTCTTGATAAACTGGGTAAATCAATACGTATTTTAGGTCAATTCACAATACAGGTGAATGCATATTATTCAATAGGAGTGTGTGCTTGCATTGAGATATTGAGCTTGTTTTAGCTGATTTCATGGGGCTACAAATGACAAAACAATCTCTTCCATTTAAGACTTATTTTAATTGAGACTGCTAGGAGAACATGTTATTTTATTGTACTGGTCAACAACATTTGCATAGAAGACGCAATAATATTTTTTTAAACTGTGCGGTGTCTCTTTAAAAAAGTAATGACGTAATTCGCCAGGCAGAACGTGGCTGTGGAATATGACTTGGTGGCTATGGAACCTAGTGGAAATCAGATGCGAGGTGAGGAAGACGAAGAAGTGAATTCGTTTTTGGCGGCGAGGGAAACGAAGTGAATTAATAACGTTTTTGGTGATAATCAACTTTGAAATCAGCATATATTGCATTATGTTTTGCAACCAAACATAGTACTAGGGTTGTGAATTCAGTTGTAAGCTAGCAAGGAAAGTTAGCCGACAAATTAAAGATAGAAGCTACCAGTATCGTCTTGCATTGTGTAAAGGTGTTCTAGTTCTAGCCTGTATGGACATTGTTTTGCGAAAAGTAATAAACAAAATGTCTACATGCCGCGTTGCATTATTCAAGTGTGATAACTTCTGTGCAGCATGAGTGGGGAAGTAACAATGCAGCCAGATAGCTCAAGCAATGAATGAGTAAGTGGAGCAGGCACTTTGGTCTTCGCTCAATAAATGGGCTGCGCTTATACAGGCTTGATCCTCTCAATCACGTGAGTCATATTTGACAGAAGTACTGAACATTGAAAAAATGATGGTACCGAACCTTTTTAGTTTTCGATGCCAGCTGCCCAAACAAAAGGCTACCTTTCATCAGCTACCTGTCATCAGTATTCCTCAGAGATGGGGCCATACCCCAAACAATTTAATACAATTCCATATTGCATTCTGTCTCTGTTGTTCATTCAGTTAATCATTCAGTCTGTACTAGAATAAAATATAAATGTATATACATGTCATTCAGCAGATGCTTTTATCCAATGCGACTTACAGTCATGCGTGTGTAAAGTTATCACATATTGGTGGTCTCAGGCATCGACCCCACTATCCTGGCATTTGCAAGCACTATACTCTACCAACTACCACCTGAGCTATTTGCATATCTATGGTCAAAGGTAGTGCAATATATGGGGGAAAGTGCACTCTATGGGAAAGTGCATAGGCCAATAGGGTATCATTTGATTGAACCAGATGTCTCAGGAACAAACACAGCCATGAGATCACTATAGAAACAACACCATAAAGGTGACAGCTATGGCTTCATATTGATCCACAATGACCTATGACTTTCGATCAATAACTGTAACGATTCAACCTGGCAATCACTATAAATATATTGACCAAATTCAAACAAACTTTATGTCTTACTCAATAAAACACTGTTATTAATCAGTTACTAATCAGTTGCCAATTATGTGTGTGGGTGTGAGTGTGTTTTCAGAACATTAAGCCTATGCCCACTATCCTAACCAGGATCAATTCCACAGTTCATCTCTCATGATGACAAGAAAAATTGTGTGCTATGAAGAAAAACACAAAACATCTCACCACTGTGTGTGTGTGTGTGTGTGTGAGTGAGCATGCATGCTTGCTCCTGAGTGGTGCAGCAGTCAGTGCAAGAGGCATCACTACAGTCTCTGGTTCGAATCCAGGCTGTATCACATCCGGTGATGATTGGGAGCCCCATAGGGCGGCGTAAAATTGGCCCAGCTTCGTCCGGGTTTGGCTGGGGTAGGCCTTCATTGTAAATAAGAATTTGTTCTTAAATGACTTGCCTAGTTAAATAAAGGTTCAGTAAAAAAAATCAAGTGTGTGTGTGTGTCTCTCCTACCTTGGCACGTAACTGTCCTGACGTGGACACTTTCCGGATCAGCTTCTGCTCCGTCTCGTCCGTCTCTCCGTCGCTATCCGAGCTCTCTTCCCCGGGTTCGGGCGGTGCTAGGCGGTCAGATTCCTGTGAAGACGTCGACTCCCGCAGTTCTTGGACGTACAAGACATTCGGGTTTAGTTTGGAAGCCATGATGGTGATTGTTTGAAGGAACGGACTTGGGAAAAGGAGGAGAGGAGAAGATGGGACGTGATGTGCGTGACCAGACTTCAATCTTTACACTTCGTCCGTTGATCTAACGTAGCCTCGATCCTCTGAAAAGATGAATGATTCATATTTTATTATTTTTTTTAAAGTGCCAGTTGACAGTTAGTTAGGCAGGTGTTTGAAATATCCTCGTATGTCAGAGCAAGACCGTTTGAAATGTCCCCGTATGTCAGCTAGAGCAAATCAGTTTGCCACTCTCACTCTTTGGGTTTGCGTTTTGATGGTGTAAGTCATATGGCCTGTACCATTGTGTGAAATCATTATTTTAATTCATGCATACTTAAAATGGCTTAACTTGGGTGGTGTTACTGTTAACACAGTTTGAAAATAAAAGAGAGCCGCACACTGTTAACACAGTTCAGAAAATGGAGTGTTGCTAGGGTGGGAGTGACCGAGTTCATTTGTTTTTCTCTTTACTGGTTCCTCTGCTTAACTGTCTTGGTCACTGCATGATGTGGTGAAGCCTATAGCACTTGTGTGAATACCAACACAATCATTTTGACTTTATGCAAACTGTTAGAATGGTTAACCTGGGTACTGTTAAACTGTTTAGCCGGTTGTTGAGTTAAAACAAACATCGAGCTACATTTGGCTGCCCACAACATGAAATGTAGGCCTATTTCTCTACATAGGGCAATAAAAAGACATATGCCTTACTCATTGAATAACAGCTTTTTCTGAACATCTGCCATTGATGATAATGAAGATGATGATGATGGTTATTACAAAGGATAGGCCTAATATAGCATTAACTAAATGATGACATGCCAATAAGCCTTCGTGCTTCAACGCTGATGAAAAGACAGTCATCAAATATAACATGATTACAAAAAAAACTGTAACTGTAATCCGTTACATTAAGCCTTTAGAAAATGCAGGATATGGCATTAATTTTTCACATGCAAATTGCAGTTTTCGGTAGTGCTCAAACAATGCCATTCCACGAGAGCAGTCCTCCATGACGATAAACAACAGAGTAGGCTAAAAAGTCCTTCATTTTGGGGTTATGCTCAGGCAAAACAATTTGCCTAAGCTATATTTCCATATTTACAAGTCCTACTCTTGAAGATCAAGGGGTATTCAATTAGGCTAATTGGAATGACTGGAAATCTGACAGACATTGGTTATTAATGTAAAGATAGGCTATAGCCTAATCGTATTATTATCTACATCAGAAAGCAAAGGGTTAGAAGAAGCCTACCTACACAACCAACCGATAAAGGAAATTCCAACATCCATTTATGGCCACCAGCTATGTAAACGCTAACATCGATTTATCCTGCAACAGATATCGTTCAATTGGTAATATTAATTTGTGTCTTCATCTAATGCCTCTTAAAGGGAAATGAATCTAAAAAATAACTGAAAGTAATCAGATTATGTTACTGAGTTTGTGTAATCCAAAAGTTACGTTACTGATTACAATTTTGGACAGGTAACTAGAAACTGTGAAGAATTAGGCTACATTTATAAAGTAACACACACACAGGATTGTCATAAGAATCATGCACACACATTCCAGTAGGCTATTACAACACACGGTGTGTGCATGAACATTTCAATTTGTCACTTTCAAGACATTTTGCCATATAATGTGTATCGCAATTACAAACATCATGTTATATTTCTCAGTGGTCACCTGCAGGTCGAGTGGTTGCTAACAGAACACCTGACTGTCATCATGTGTCTCAAGTGTGTGTCCTGTTTCCTTGGTTTCAGCTCTCTGAATTTAACCGACGTGTTGCTACTACACAACGACCGACCTCCCCATCTAGTCTACAGTTGTCAAAGGGCAGTATGATTTCAAATCATATGACGATACAGTAAGCGCTATGCGTTTATAAGGCTATTTCTTTTGAGACGAAAACGTTAAAAATAAACCGATTGTTCTGTAACCTTCAGTTATTTTGTCTTTGGAACAACAGGCAGTAAGTAGCGCGTAGCCAGGGCTTCTTTCTACCTTTTAGAGCTGGCGGCTCACGAGCGACAACGTTTGATCATTAATTCCATTGCAAATGGGATCGTTAATAACGACGGAGACTGGCACAAAACACGGATTTCAATAATATTAATTTATCCGTTCATCTATCAACGTATTCATTAATTTATTCCGTTCACCGGCGAAGCTCAGTAAAAACCGTTTAAATTCTAAAATCCTCATCGTCAAAACCCGGTAGCCTAAGCCAGCCTCTTTCAAGCATCTAGGTCACGTTTAGAGACGAACACCGTAGCAAGCTGTGGTGCCATGCATCTGTATTCTACCGGGTGCGATTAAATAAGTATCTCTGTTACCGTGGCGTCCCCCGCTGCTTTTGCCCGACCTGGGTACCTGTCTCTCGGCTTGAATCCTCCCACACGACTGGGCACTATCAAATCTCTGGTTCTCTCGCTCCGCTCTCACACCGACACACACTATACGCATAGCATCGGGGGCGATTTGAATCAGTTGGTTGGGAGGGGAGGAGGAGATGGGGAGAGACAGAAGAGCTTAGAGGAAGGAGGGTGATTTGAAGGCTACTTAAACTAGCCTTCACGAGAATGCAGAGAAACAGAGAGAGAGATTACATCAAAACTGCAAGCTATTTCTTCCCAGGTTAAACGGGGGAGTGAAACATTTACAATGAAAACACTCACAGCACCGGATAATTGTAATCAGTTTACGCATGGGAGATGGGAGATAGTTAGCCATGGTTCGGGCAGTGGTTGTTGTCTCTCAATTAAATTCAATTCAATGGGCTTTATTGGCATGGGGCAACATATGATAATATTGCCAAAGCAAGTGAAATAAACAATACAAAGTAAATATTACAATGACACAAGTTTCAAAAGAATAAAGACATTTCATGTTTTGCAAATGGTTAAAGTACAAAAGGGAAAATACATGTATATGGGTTGTATTTACAATGGTGTTTGTTCTTCACTGGTTTCTATTTTCTTGTTGCAGCAAGTCACGCATCTTGCTGCTGTGATTGCCCACTGTATCTCACCCAATAGATATGACTTTATCAAAATGGATTTGTTTTTGAATTCTTTGTAGGTCTGTGTAGTCTGAGGGAAATATATGTCTCTAATATGGTCATACATTTGGCAGGAGGTTAGAAAGTGCAGATCAGTTTCCACATTTTGTGGGCAGTGTGTACACAGCCTGTCTTCTCTTGAGAGCCAGGTCTCTCTACGGCAACCTTTCTCAATAGCAAGGCTATGCTCACTGAGTCTATACATAGTCAAAGCTTTCCCTAATTTTGAGTCAGTCATAATGGTCAGGGATTCTACCACGGTGTACTCTCTGTTTAGGGCCAAATAGCATTGTAGTTTGCTACAACAGTTTGTTTGTTAATTAATTCCAATGTGTGAAGTAATTTTTTACTTTTTGTTTTCTAATGATTTGGTTGGGTCTAATTGTGTTGCTGTCCTGGGGCTCTGTGGGATCTGTTTGGGTTTGTGAACAGAGCCCTTGGACCAGCTTGCTTAGGGGTGTCACGTTCTTTCAAAATCGAACCCAGAAGCAGACCAGGACAAGGAGAGTAGGAAGAAGGTGAGTATTTATTTACAAGTGAATGAGAATGGGTAGATATATCCAGGTGGCGTAGCGGGCAGCGGTGGTGAGTTGATGGGAGTAAATAGGTGGATCCAATGGGGAAGCGGAATCCTCCGACGACCAGGCGGGAATGGGGTAAATGATCCGGGTGAGTAACTGAAGACAGAACAAACGGAGGTAAGTTTAAGGCAAGCAATACGTAAAAAACAACAAAACAAATTCTATCCAACTTGAGGCTGATACTATGGCACAACATACTGTTCATGGCTAACGATCCAGCAGGGAATGGATGTCAGGTCCGGGCTTATGAAGAGAAGAGATGATGATCAGGACCAGGTGTGCAGATAGCTGATGGGATACAGGTGCGGGTAATCAGAACTCCCAACTGGCTACATTGTCCGGCAACCAGACAGGGTGCGTTCCAGGACGCCGAAAAAAACACTCCAGGACAGAACACAGGCAAAAAACAGACTCAGGAAACGGGATTCGTGACAAGGGGACTCTTCTCTAGGCTCATCTCTCTGTAGGTGATGGCTTTGTTATGGAAGGTTTGGGAATCACTTCCTTTCAGGTGGTTGTAGAATTTAACAGATCTTTTGTGGATTTTGATCATCAGCGGGTATCGGCCTAATTCTGCTCTGCATGCATTATTTGGTGTTTTACGTTGTACACTGAGGATATTTTAGCAGAATTCTGCATGCAGAGTCTCAATTTGGTGTTTATCCCATTTTGAGAATTGATGGTTGGTGAGCTGACCCCCAGACCTCACAACCATAAAGGGTAATGGGTTCTATAACTGATTCAAGTCTTTTTAGCCAGATCCTAATTGGTGTGTTGAATTTTATCTTTATTTTGATGTCATTGAAGGCCCTTCTCTCTCTCCTTGTCTCTCCGATCATTCACTGCTTTGTGGAAGTTACCTGTTGCTCTGATGTTTAGGCCGAGGTATGTTTTTGGAACACCAGTACTTTTGTCTGACAGAATCTGTGCAGAAGATCTAAGTGCTGCTGCAGGCCCTCCTTGGTTGGGGACAGAAGCACCGGATCATCAGCAACCAGTATACATTTGACTTCAGATTCTAGTAGGGTGAGGCCGGGTGCTGCAGACTATTGTAGTGCCCTCTCCAATTCGTTGATATATATGTTGAAGAGGGTGGGGCTCAAGCTGCATCCCTGTCTCACCCCACAGCCATGTGAAAATAAATGTTTTTTTTTTGTCCATTTTAACCACACACTTGTTGATTGTGTATATGCATTTTATATTGTTGTATGTTTTCCCCCAACACCACTTTACATCAATTTGGATAGCAGACCCTCATGCCAAATTGATTCAAAAAACTTTTTGAAGTCAACAAAACATGAGATGACTTTGCCTTTGTTTTTTGTTTTTTGTCAATTAGGGTGAGCAGGTTGAATACATGGTCTGTCGTACAGTAATTTCCCAACATTCTTGGAGTTCCCACATATGCTAAGCACTTGTTGGCTGCTTTTCCTTCACTCTGTGAATTGGGTTGAGGTCATGTGATTGTGGAGGCCAGGTCATCTGATGCAGCACTCCATCACTCTCCTTCTTGGTCATATAGCCCTTACACAGCCTGGAGGTGTGTTGGGTCATTGTCCTGTTGAAAAACAAATGATAGTCCCACTAAGCGCAAACCAGATGGGATGGCTTATCGCTGCAGAATGCTATGGTAGCCATGCTGGTTAAGTGTGCTTTGAAAAAGCACCCCCACACCACCACAGCTCCTCCTCCATGCTTCACAGTGGGAGCCGCACATGCAGAGATCATCCGTTCACCTACTCTGTGCATCACAAAGACACAGCGGTTGGAACAAAAAATGGCACATTTGGACTCATCAGACCAAAGGACAAATTTCCACTGGCCTAATGTCCATTGCTTGTGTTTCTTGACCCAGCAAGTCTCTTCTTCTTATTGGTGTCCTTTAGTTGTGGTTTCTTTGCAGCAATTCGACCACAAAGGCCTGATTAAGCATCTCCAATCCAAAATTGAATCTAGAATTGGCTTCCTATATCGCAAGAAAGCATCCTTCACTCATGCTGCCAAACATACCCTCGTAAAACTGACCATCCTACCGATCCTCGACTTTGGTGATGTCATCTATAAAATAGCCTCCAATGTTATACTCAACAAACTGGATGCAGTCTATCACAGTGCCGTCCGTTTTGTCACCAAAGCCCCATACACTACCCGCCATTGCGACCTGTACGCTCTCGTTGGTTGGCCCTCGCTTCATACGCTTCGCCAAACCCACTGGCTACATGTTATCTACAAGTCTCTACTTGGTAAAGCATCGCCTTATCTCAGCTCACTGGTCACCATAGCAGGTATATTTGGTCACCCTGAAAGCCAATTCCTCCTTTGGTCGTCTTTCCTTCTAGTTCTCTGCTGCCAATGACTGGAACGAACTGCAAAAATCTGAAGCTGGAGACTCATATCTCCCTCACTAGCTTTAAGCACCAGCTGTCAGAGCAGCTCACAGATCACTGCACCTGTACATAGCCCATCTATCTACCTACCTCATCCCCATACAGTATTTATTTATCTTGCTCCTTTGCACCCCATTATCTCTACCTGTACATTCATCTTCTGCACATCTACCATTCCAGTGTTTAATTGCTATATTGTAATTACTTCGCCACCTACTCCTTTGCACCCCAGTATCTCTACTTGCACATTCATCTTCTGCACATCTACCATTCCAGTGTTTAATTGCTATAATGTAATTACTTCGCCACCTGCTCCTTTGCACCCCAGTATCTCTACTTGCACATTCATCTTCTGCACATCTACCATTCCAGTGTTTAATTGCTATATTGTAATTACTTCGCCACCTGCTCCTTTGCACCCCAGTATCTCTACTTGCACATTCATCTTCTGCACATCTACCATTCCCGTGTTTAATTGCTATATTGTAATTACTTTGCCACCATGGCCTATTTATTGCCTTAACTCCCTTATCTTACCTCATTTGCACTCACTGTATATAGACTTTTTGTTTTATTTTGTTCTACTGTATTATTGAATTGTGTTGTTTATTCCATGTCTAACTCTGTGTTGTTGTATGTGTCGAATTGCTATGCTTTATCTTGGCCAGGTCGCAGTTGCAAATGATAACTTGTTCTCAACTAGCCTACCTGGTTAAATAAAGGTGAAATATATATATATTTTTTTAATTCACGCAGTCTCCTCTGAACAGTTGTTGTTGAGATGTGTTTGTTACTTGAACACTGTGAAGCATTTATTTGGGCTGCAATTTCTGAGAGTGGTAACTCTAATGAACTTATCCCCTGCAGCAGAGGTAACTCTGGGTCTTCCTTTCCTTTGGCGGTCCTCATGAGAGCCAGTTCCATTATAGCTCTTGATGGTTTTTGCGACTGCACTTGAAGAAACTTTAAAAGTTCTTGAAATTTCCCGGATTGACTGACCTTCATGTCCTAAAGTAATGATGGACTGTCATTTCTGTTTTCTTATTTGAGCTGTTCTTGCTATAATATGGACTTTTACCAAATAGGGCTATCTTCTGTATACCACCCCTACCGTGTCACAACACAACTGATTGGCTCAAAAGCTTTAAGAAGGAAAGAAATTCCACAAAATAACTTTTAACAACTAAATGAAAATGCATTCCAGGTGACTACCTCATGAATCTAGTTAAGAGAATGCCAAGAGTGCTGCAATGGGAATTTTGAATAATAATTTTGATAACTAATTTCTGTGTTCTGTTCATGTGCTGTTCTAATAACCAATTTCTGTGTTCATGCAAGTGCCTGACTGTATAAATCACACCTATCAGTGCCTGCAATTTGGCAGTACACCCAGACCGTGTTTTGAAAACGAATTACTTTGTTTTGAGAACAAACGAAAGATATCTCTGTTCCAATGTCTCAGGTTAGAAAGGAGAAGCCTCGTGAGGTGTTGGTCTGTCACATGTTATGAAGCAGTATTGGTCAGTCACATGAGTGAAACAAAACGGTAATGATTAATTATCATCAAATTAAATCAAATGTCAGCTTACATCAGCTGATATCTCAAAGTGCTGTACAGAAACCCAGCCTAAAACCCCAAACAGCAAGCAATGCAGGTGTAGAAGCACGGTGGCTAGGAAAAACTCCCTAGAAAGGCCAAAACTTAGGAAGAAACCTAGAGAGGAACCAGGCTATGAGGGGTGGCCAGACCTCTTCTGGCTGTGCCAGGTGGAGATCATAACAGAACATGGCCAAGATGTTCAAATGTTCATAAATGACCAGCATTGTCAAATAATGATAATCACAGTAGTTGTCTAGGGTGCAACAAGTCAACACCTCAGGAGTAAATGTCAGTTGGCTTTTCATAGCCGATCAGATAATCTCTACCGCTCCTGCGGTCTCTAGAGAGTTGAAAACAGCAGGTCTGGGACAGGTAGCACGTCCGGTGAACAGGTCAGGGTTCCATAGTCAGAACAGTTGAAACTGGAGCAGCAGCACGGCCAGGTAGACTGGGGACAGCAAAGAGTCATCATGCCAGGAAGTCCTGAGGCATGGTCCTAGGGCTCAGGTCCTCCAAGAGAGAGAAAGAAAGAGAGAATTAGAGAGAGAGCATACTTAAATTCACACAGGACACCGGATAAGACAGGAGAAGTACTCCAGATATAAGAGACTGACCCTAGCCCTCCGACACAAACTACTGCAGCATAGATACTGGAGGCTGAGACAGGAGGCGTCAGGAGACTCTGTGGCCCCATCCGATGATACCCCCGGACAGGGCCAAACAGACAGGATATAACCCCACCCACTTTGCCAAAGCACAGCCCCCACACCACTAGAGGGATATCTTCAAAAACCAACTTTCCATCCTGAGACAAGGCCGAGTATAGCCCACAAAGATCTCCGCCACGGCACAACCCAAGGGGGGGAGCCAACCCAGACAGGATTGTTCTTATTTTCCTCAATTAAGTTGGAAAAATAGGATGATCGAGCAGCAGTGAGGGCTCTTCGATACTGCACGCTACTGTCTTTCCAAGCTAGTTGGAAGACTTCCAGTTTGGTGTGGCGCCATTTCCGTTCCAATTTTCTGGAAGCTTACTTCAGAGCTCGGATATTTTCTGTATACCAGGGAGCTAGTTTCTTATGACAAATGTTTTTAGTTTTTAGGGGTGCAAGTGCATCTAGGGTATTGTTCAAGTTCCTCAGTTAGGTGGTTAACTGATTTATTTCCTCTGACATCCTTGGGTAGGCAGAGGGAGTCTGGAACATTTATTCCATGGGACAAAACTAGGTCCAGAGTACGACTGTGACAGTGAGTGGGTCCAGAGACATGTTGGACAAAACCCACTGAGTCGATGATAGCTCCATAAGCCTTTTGGAGTGGGTCTGTGGGCTTTTCCTTGTCAATAAAATCACCGAAAATTAGAATATTATCTGCTATGACTACAAGGTCCGATAGGAATTCAGGGAACTCAGTGAGGAACGCTGTATATGGCCCAGGAGGCCTGTAAACAGTAGCTATAAAAAGTGATTGAGTAGGCTGCATAGATTTCCTGACTAGAAGCTCAAAAGATGAAAACTATTTTTTTTGTAAATTTAAAAATTGCTATCGTAAATGTTAGCAACACCTCCGCCTTTGCGGGATGCACAGGGGATATGGTCACTTTGAAGTGAGGGATCTAACATTAAGTAGCCCTATTTTGAGATGTGAGGTATCACAATCTCTTTCAATAATAGCAGGAATGGAGGAGGTCTTTATTCTAGTGAGATTGCTAAGGCAAACACCTCCATGTTTAGTTTTGCCCAACCTAGGTCGCGGCACAGACACGGTCTCAATGGGGATTGCTGAGCTGACTACACTGACTGTGCTAGTGGCAGAACACTAAGCTGGCAGGCTGGCTAACAGCCTGCTGCCTGGCCTGCACCCTATTTCATTGTGGAGCTAGAGGAGTTAGAGCCCTGTCTATGTTGGTAGATAAGATGAGAGCACCTCTCCAGCTAGGATGGAGTCCGTCACTCCTCAGCAGGCCAGGCTTGGTCCTGTTTTTAGGTGAATCCCAGAAAGAGGGACAATTATCTACAAATTCTATCTTTTGGGAGGGACAGAAAACAGTTTTCAACCAGCAATTGAGTTGTGAGACTCTGCTGTAGAGCTCATCACTCCCCTTAACTGGGAGGGTGCCAGAGACAATTACTCGATGCCGGCACATCTTTCTAGCTGATCTACACGCTGAAGCTATGTTGCACTTGGTGACCTCTGACTGTTTCATCCTAACACCGTTGGTGCCGACGTGGATAACAATACCTCTATATTCTATACACTCGCCAGTTTTAGCCTTAGCCAGCACCATCTTCAGATTAGCCTTAACATCGGTAGCCCTGCCCCCTGGTAAACAGTGTCTAATACGGCGGGTAATGGAGTCACCAAAGACTAGGGTTTTCAATTTGTCAGAGCTAATGGTGGGAAGCTGCGGCGTTAAAAGACAACTGCTGGGTCTGCCCAGGAAGAGCTCCTGATTGACATGTGTACTATGGTGCATTGAGTTGGTTGGAACCTCTCCAGCACACTGACAATAAACAATGATTCATTTAAGACTGACTTCGTGTGCCCCTGTGTAAGAATTGTTCCACAACAGTGTGCAAAGCTGTCATGAAGACAAAAGGTGGCTACTTCAAAAGAATCTCAAATATCACTTTTTTGGTTACTACATGATTCCATATGCTATTTCATAGTTTTCATGTCTTCACAATTATTCTACAATGTACAAAATAGTAAAAAATAAATAGAAATCTTTGAATGAGTAGGTGTGTCCAAACTTTTGACTGGTATTTTATATCCCATGGTAGTTATTTGGGTCAAATTTGTCTCCACTTTTGTGGTTTGGGGTGATCAGTCCTTGGTTTTAAATATGAGGGAAGATGCCAGAGCTGAGGATGATGTTAACCCTCCTGCTGTGTTCCGGTCGAATTGGACCGATTTACACTTTTTTTCTCTGAAATATGTAGTTAATTTATTCTGATTGTCATAAAGTTCCATAACTTTGACCATGCAGGGCATCTGAACACACAAAATTCATTTGGATGATTTTCATTACATTTTGGGTGTTTTATTTAACTTTTGTACACCTGTGGTGTTCCCGGTCAAAATAACCGGTCATTAGAAAGGTCTCGGGTATACAGCTATACCCTCTGCCCGAGACAATAGCGAGGAGCCGGAGTCCTGTGGCGGTCCGTTTGTAGATGATGCCTGGAGGTGGTCAGACCAAGCTCTCTTTCAGGTACGCCGACAGTGGAGGACGAACATCTGGGCTGAGGGTATGTTGACCTCTTCTACTTGCTCTGGGAAGAGCGGGGGATGATACCCCATGGAGCACTCGAAGGGTGAGAGCCCAGTGGCCGATCAGGGAAGAGTGTTCCGGGTGTACTCCACGCACACAAGTTGCCGGCTCCAGGTGGTGGGGTTGGTCGAGACGAGGCAACTAAGCGTTGTCTCCGGGTCTTGATTGGTATGCTCAGACTGGCCGTTGGACTGGGGATGAAACCAGTGGGACAGGCTGGCCGACGACTCAATGAGGGTGCAGAACGTCTTAAAGAATCGGGATGAGAATTGAGGACCAAAATCAAAGACAATGTCGACAGGGAGTCCATGGATCAAAAAGTGTTGTCCCATCCCTTACAGCCAGTGCCTCCACTCCTCCAATCCAAAGAAACTTTGCAGCTGCACTCCGGATGTGGGTTGGGGCCAATCAACCACCGCTCTCACATTTTCAGAATCCATTTGAACATTCCCTATCTCCTTTCTGACGTATACCAGAAAGGAGATAGAGGAGGAGTGGAATTCGCACTTCTCTACTTTCACGAACAACTGGTTCTCTAGGAAGCGCTGAAGGACTTGTCGGACATGGAGGACGTGTTCTTGAGCAGAACAGGAGAAAACAAGGATGTCATCGAGATAGACGAACACAAATCGATTCAACGTGTCACAGAGCACATCGTTGATCAGGGTCTGGAACACTGCGGGAGCATTGGTGAGTCCAAACGGCATGAACAGGTACTCATAGTCTCCACTAGCTGTGTTGAAGTCCGTCTTCTACTCGTCTCCTTCGCGTATCCAAAGTAGGTGGTAGGCATTCGGAAGGTCCAACTTGGAAAAGATGGTTGCCTCTTGGAGAGGTTCGAAAACCGAGGAGAGGAGTGGTAGAGGGTAACGATTCTTAACCGTGATGTAATTGAAGCCCCGGTAGTTGCTACATAGACACAGGGTCTTGTCCTTTTTTTCCATAAAGAAGAACCCTGCGCCGACAGGGGAGGCAGAAGGACAAATGTTCCCAGCAGCCAGAGAGTCCTTAATGAACTCCTCCATGGCCTTGGTCTCAGGGCCAGACAGGGAATATATAGCCACCCACGAGGCAGTGTTGTGCCCGGGAGGAGATCAATAGTGCAATTATAGGGACGATGCAGAGGGAAGAAGGTGGCGCGAGCCTCGCTGCAAACCTCCAGAAGCTTCTGGTTCTCCGCGGGAACGGCAGAGAAATCCGAGGCTTTACCAGAGCCCGCAGGAGGACGTCCCAGGGCAGGCTGCTCCACCTTAAGGTAATGTGAGTGGCAGAACGGGCTCCAACCCAGGATAGAATCAGTCTACGACACTGCATCTCAGTGCAAGAGACGTCACTGCAGTCCCTGGTTCGAATCCAGGTTGCATCACATCTGGCCTTGATTGGGAGTCGCATAAGGCAGTGCACAATTGGCGCAGTGTCGTCTGGGGTAGGCCGTCATTGTAAATAAGAATTTGTTCTTAGCTGACTAGCTAAATAAAGGTTCAATAAAAAAAGAAAAAACAAATAATGGTGTTGTGTCTCTGGAGTCACATGAAAGTCATGAAAATCCCAAAACAACAGGAACATGGTAAGATTCAATGAGAAGAAGCTGTGTGGGACTCACTGTGATTGCCTGACACACACAAGTTGATGGGCACGGTATTATGAGTGACCCTGCCAATGGTGCGTCCGTCCAGTGCTGTGGTGTCTATGTGAACGGAGAGGATTTGTGTGGAGATACCCAGCTCCGATACCAGAGTAGGTAGCGTCCATAAAACTCTCATCAGGCCCAGAGTCAATGAGCACCTGGAGAGATTTAGACCGGTCACCCCACAGCAGCATAACATGGAAGGGAGTATGAGTAATGGGAGGTAGAAGACTCCCAGTATGGCCCACCACAGTACTCGTACCTAACTGATAAGTCTGGTCTTTTACTGGACAGGTGGATGTGTAATGCCCTGTAGCAACACAATACAGGCAACTGTTGAAGTTAAGCCTATATAATTATTCCTGAGGCGACAATCTAGCTCTGCCTTGTTGCATAGGCACAATAGAGAACGAGTCGCCCATTCAGGATGATTCCCAAGGGGACTCGAGTGACTCCGGATCCTCTTGGAAATGCAGACTTCCGGGTTCTTCGGGGGCGAGCAAGCAGCCATGGACGAACGAGTGGGGCCGAAAACAGACCTTTCCCTCCTGTGTTCCCGTAGACGTCCATCGATCCTCATAGTTAAGGCTATGAGGGAGTCGAGGTCCAGGGGTAACTCCCGAGCTGTGAGCTCATCTTTAATCTCCTCTGAAAAGTATCAAAAAGAGATTCTGGGTTCCAGGTACTCTCGGTGGCCAACGTGTGAAAGTCTACAGCGTAGTCTACCACACGATGGGGTTCTTGACATAATTGAAGTAGCTTTTGGGCCACCTCTCTCCCGGACACCGGAGAATCTAATACCTTCTTCACCTCCACCATGAAATCCTCCAAACGAAGGCAGATAGCCGATTGCTGCTCCCAAACCGCCGTAGCCCAGGAGAGCACCCTACCAGACAATAGCATTAGAAGATACTCTAAACTCGAGTGGTCCGAAGGGAACGAAGAACCCTGCGCCGGCAGGGGAGGCAGAAGGACAAATGTTCCCAGCAGCACTGGGGGAGCACTGGGAAAGAAACACCCGGAAGGTTCCAGGGTCTCCAACATAGCACTCAGGAGGAGGTAAGCGGGGTTCTCGGGAAGCCGGGGTAGGCTGTACAAAATCATCACTTGCGGGGGGATTACTGAGCGTCTGGGAAGTCTCCGTTGTGGCGTGCTGCCTGGTAGATAGTCCACGGAATTGCTCCAGTAACGTTTGAAACCCTGGTCATGGCGTCCCGCCAGCGTATGGAGACTGCCATAAGGTTCTGAAGTAGCTATTCATGTTTTTCAATGGTGGCTCCCTGCAGGGGGACAGCATTGTGGAGCCGGTCCGAGTCTGCTGGGTCAGTCATGGCTAGTTGGTACTATAACGACACAGGGCGAGACCCAGATGCAAACACAGTAGGCAGATGGTTTGAGTCTCTGATATTTATTAAAATTCAAGGGAGAGGCAATGGGCAGGTCGAGGACAGGCATAAGTTCATTAACCAGGTCAGAGTCTGAAAGATACAGGCAGGCTCGAGGTCAGGGCAGGCTGAATGAGACTAGGAACAACAGGAGCACAGAAAAACACAATGGTAGGCTTAACAAGACAAGACGAACTGGCAACAGACAAACAGAGAACACAGGTATAAATGCACTGGGGATAATGGGGAAGATGGGCGACACCTGGAGGGGGATGGAGACAAGCACAAAGACAGGTGAAACAGATCAGGGTATGACAATATTGTATCAATTCTTTTAGGATACCATAAACACCATAGGCCTTTTTGGGTTGGAGGATTTGTACGTTGTCCTCTAGTTCATTCAATGTAATTTGAGAATCCAGTGGGCTCTGTTAGTCTTTAACAGTTGATTCTAAGATTTGTATTTGATCATGTATATGTTTTTGCTATTTGTCCTTAGTTATAGAGCCAAAAACATTGGAGAAATGGTTTATCCTTACATCTCTGTTTTGGATAGATAACTATTTGTGTGTTCAAATTTTCACAGGAATTTAATAGATTCTATGGATTCTTCAATTACATTAAGCTGATGTCTAGTGTGCTGTTCCTTCTTTTTTTCATAGTGAATTTATGTATTGTTTTTGTGATTCACCATAGTGAAGGCTCAGGTTTTCTCGGTCTAAATGTTTTTGGTTGGATAGGTTTTTCAATTTCTTTCACAGGTTTTTGCATTCTTCGTAAAACCAATTGTAATTGTTGGTCATTTTCTTAGGTTGTCTGCTTTAAATTTTTTGATAAGGAAGCTGGTCAAATATTATTTTTAGGTTTTTCTACTGCCAAGTTTACACCTTCACTATTACAGTGAAACATTTTATCCAGGAAGTTGCCTAAAATGGATTAAATGTGTTGTTGCCTAATTGTTTTTTTGTTGTTGAAGATTTCTACACTACTTTCCTTCCATCTATAGCATTTCTTAATATTATGCAATTCCTTTGGCTTTGATGCCTCATGATTGAGTATTGCTCCGTTCAAGTAGACTGTAATTTTACTGTGATCTGATAGTGGTGTCAGTGGGCTGACTATGAACACTCTGAGAGACTCTGGGTTGAGGTTAATGATAAAGTAATCTACAGCGCTACTGCCAAGGGATGAGCTGTAGGTGTACCTACCGTAAGAGTCCCCTCGAAGCCTACCATGGACTATGTACAGATCCAGCATGCAACAGAGCTGCAGGAGTTGTGACCTTATTTTGTTGGTTGTTTTGTCATAGTTGTGTCTAGGTGAGCATATTTGGGAGGGAATGCTGTAACTTCCAAGTAGGTGTTTGTCCCCTTGTGGGCTAAGAGTGTCACGTTCTTGTCCAGTTCTGGCATTTAGGTCGCCACAGACTAGTACATGTCCCTGGGCCTGGAAATGTTTGATCGCCCCCTCTAGTATGGAGATTCTATTGGGGGATATAAATTTAGGTAGCACACATGAGGACATTTTTCTCTGTTGAGATCATTTCCTTATTAATTTCTAGCCAGATGTCAAATGTTCTTGTTTTGACTAATTTAATAGAGTGGGTTAGGTCTTCTCTACATCAAATAAGCATAACCCTGAGTCTCTTCCCTTGTTTCATACATGGTAGTTTGATGGGATTACCAGCTCTCTATAACCAAGACGGCAACCAGTGGGTCCATCTCCTCTATACCATGTTTCTTGTAGCATGACAATAACTGTATTTCCAATTTATTTGATGAAGTCTGGGTTCCTGCTCTTTAGGCCAAAAGCAGATGACATCAGACCTTTTATATTCCAGGATGAGATAGTAAAAGCTTTGTGTTCCATAGTGTCTAGTGTTGTTTTATGTGGTTTAGGCCCGGACCATTACAGTAGGTGTAAGCAGAGAATGTTTAGCATCTGACACATACCTCTTAGGTCTCAGGATGGGGCTTGGGCAGGTGTATTAGTGGGATTTGGGCCTGTTGCTCTGCCCACAGCCTGGGCATATGTGCGGCTGGCATGTTGAGGTTCTTGCTGCAGGGGCGGGAGGCATGGGAGGGGGGGGGGACAGGGGCTTAAGACTAATCTGGGGATGCCTATATAGGGTGTTGCTAGGGTTTGTTTGGGGAGAGGTCGATTGGTTGTGGTGGGGATTGGTTGTGGTGGCTGGTGGTGCTGTGGTGGTCTGGGTGTAGGTCCTCTTAGTGTGGATCTTTTTGGTGCAGGTCTTCCGGGGTGGGGGGGGGGGGGGATCTTGCTGTCATGATTGCACACTGTGGTATTTCACCCAATAGATATGGGAGTTTATCAAAATTGGATTTGTTTTTTGAATTCTTTGTGCGTCTGTGTAATCTGAGGGAAATGCGTGTCTCTAATATGGTCATACATTTGGCAAGAAGTTAGGAAGTGCAGCTCAGTTTCCACCTCGTTGGGCAGTGTGCATATACAGTTGAAGTCAGAAGTTTACATACACCTTACACAGAACCCAAACCAGCTGCGCGCGTGCCCCATCGTGCGCCATTGTGCATAAATGTATTTTGTCCCCCCACACCAAATGTGATCATGACACGCAGGTTAAAATATCAAAACAAACTCTGAATCAATTATATTAATTTGGGGACAGCTCGAAAAGCATTAAACATTTATGGCAATTTAGCTAGTTAGCTTGCACTTGCTAGCTAATTTGTCCTATTTAGCTAGCTTGCTGTTGCTAGATAATTTGTCCTGGAATATAAACATTGAGTTGTTATTTTACCTGAAATGCACAAGGTCCTCCTTACTCCGCCAATTAATCCACACATAAAACGGTCAACCGAATCGTTTCAAGTCATCACTCTTCCTTCCAAGCTTTTTCTTCTCTTGACTTTATATTGCGATTGGCAACTTTTATAAATTAGGTGCATTACCGACACTGACATCGTTCGTCGTTCAGTCATCCACGTGGGTATAACCAATGAGGAGATGGCATGTGGGTACCTGCTTCTATAAACCAATGAAGAGATGGGAGAGGCAGGACTTGCAGCGCGATCTGCGTCAGAAATATAACTGATTTCTATTTTAGCCCTTGGCAACGCAGACGCTTGTTAGTGGGAGCGAGCAGTGTGGGTGCAATAATGGAATAACATAGATTTCTACATTTATTTTGCAACGGTCGCGCATGTGACGCGAGCGGTGTAGTCAGCTTGTTAGCCAAATTCATTTAAAACTCAGTTTTTCAGTTTGGATCACCACTTTATTTTAAGAATGTGAAATGTCAGAATAATAGTAGAGAGAGTGATTTATTTCAGCTTTTATTTCTTTCATCACATTCTCAGTGGGTCATAAGTTTACATACACTCAATTAGTATTTGGGAACATTGCCTTTAAATTGTTTAACTTGGGTCAAACATTTTGGGTAGCCTTCCACAAGCTTCACACAATAAGTTGGGAGAATTTTGGCCCATTCCTTCTGACAGAGCTGGAGTAAATGAGTCATGTTTGTAGGCCTCCTTGCTCGCAGTTCTGCCATGCTTCACGGTTGGGATGGTGTTCTTCAGCTTGCAAGCCTCCCCCTTTTTCCTCCAAACATAACGATGGTCATTATGGCCAAACAGTTCTATTTTTGTTTCATTAGACCAGAGGACATTTCTCCAAAAAGTATGATCTTTGTGCAGTTGCAAACCGTAGTGTGGCTTTTATATGGCGGTTTTGGAGCAGTGGCTTCTTCTTTGCTGAGCAGCCTTTCAGGATATGCTGATATAGGACTCATTTTCCTGTGGATATAGATACTTTTGTACCCGTTTCCTACAGCATCTTTACAAGGTCCTTTGCTTGTTGTTCTGGGATTGATTTGCACTTTTTGCACCAAAGTATGTTCATCTCTAGGAGACAGAACGTGTATTTTTCCTGATCGGTATGACGGCTGCGTGGTCCCATGGTGTTTATACTTACATACTGTTGTTTGTACAGATGGATGTGATACCTTCAGGCATCTGGAAATTGCTCCCAAGAATGAACCAGACTTGTGGAGGTGTACAATCTGTTTTCTGAGGTCTTGGCAGATGTCTTTTGATTTTCCCATGATGTCAAGCAAAGAGGCACTGAGTTTGAAGGTAGGCCTTGAAATACATCCATAGGTACACCTCCACATCCATAGGTAAGCTTCTAAACCATGACATACTTTTGTGGAATTTTCCAAGCTGTTGAAAGGCACAGTCAACTTAGTGTTATGTAAACTTTTGACCCACTGGAATTGTGATACATTGAACTATAAGTGAAATAACCTGTCTGTAAGCAATTGTTGGAAAAATTACTTGTGTCATGCTCAAAGTACATGTCCTAACCAACTCCAAAACTACAGATTGTTAACAATAAATATGTGGAGTGGTTGAAAAACAAGTTTTAATGACTCCAACCTCAGTGCATGTAAACTTCCGACTTCAACTGTTGCATGTCTTCTCTTGAGAGCCAGGTCTGCCTATGGTCTGCCTTTCTCAATAGCAAGGCTATGCTCACTGAGTCTGTACATAGTCAAAGCTTTCCTTAATTTTAGGTCAGTCACAGTGGTCAGGTATTCTGCCACTTTTTTGTGTTAATTCTGTCCAATGTGTCAAGTAATAATCTTTTTTATTTTATCTTGATTTGGTTAGGTCTAATTGTGTTGCTGTCCTGGGGCTCTGTGAGGTCTGTTTGTGTTTGTGAACAGAGCCCCAGGACCAGCTTGCTTAATCTCTCTGTAGGTGAAGGCTTTGTAATGGAAGGCTTAGGAATCCCTTCCTTTTAGGCGGTTGTAGAATTTAACATCTCTTTTCTGGATTTTGATCATTAGCGGGTATCGTCCTAATTGTACTCTGCATTCAATATTTGGTGTTTTACTTTGTACACAGAGGATGTTTTTGGTGTTTGTCCCGTTTGGTCAATTCTTGGTTGTTGAGCAGATCCCAGACCTAACAACCGTAGAGGGTAATGGGTTCTATAACAGATTCCAGTATTTTTAGCCAGATCCTAATTGAGAGAAAGACATTTCTATTCCTTTTGATGGCGTAGAAGGTCCTTCTTGCCTTGTCTCTCAGATAATTCACAGTTTACCTGTCATGCTGATGTTTAGGCCGAGGTAGGTGTAGTTTGTTTGTGTCTCTCTCCTCTCTCTCTCTCTTACGTTGGTCTGCTGTGTTATGTAGCCAATGGTAGGTATAGGCTACACATCTGTCATCTAACTGGCACACCGGTACACTTCTCTCTCTCCTCATCTCTCTCACTGTTTCTCTCCTTTCTCTCTCTCGCATCCTTTTCTCTCTCTATCTCTCCACATCTCTGTCTCCAGAGATAGGTACACGCTACACTTCTGTGCGATTCATTCAACTGGTACAGCGATACACGTCCTTCCTCCTTATCTCGCTCTGTTTCGCTGCTCTCTCTCTCCCGCTCTCTCCTCTCTCTCTCCATATCTTTCTCTCTCTCTCTCTCTAATGATAGATACAGTGCCTTCGGAAAGTATTCAGACCCCTTGACTTTTTCCATATTTTGTTTTGTTACAGCTTTATTCTAAAATTGATTTTTTTTAAAACATCAGCAATCTACACACAATATCCCATAACAACAAAGAGAACAACTGGTTTTTAGACATTTAAAAAAAAATATATATATATAAAATACCTTATTTACATAAGTATTCAGCCCCTTTGTGTTCAGAATGGAAATTGAGCTCAGGTCCTGTTTCCATTGATCAACCTTGAGGTGTTTCTACAACTTGATTGGAGTCCATCTGTGGTAAATTCAATTGATTGGACATGATTTGGAAAGCCACACACCTGTCTATATAAGGTCCCACAGTTGACAGTGCATGTCAGAGCAAAAACCAAGCCATGAGGTTGAAGGAATTGTCAGTAAGCTCCGAGACAGGATTGTGTGGAGGCACAGATTTGGGGAAGTTTACCAAAAAATGTCTGCAGCATTGAAGGTCCACAAGAACACAGTGGCCTCCATCACCCTTAAATGGAAAATGTTTGGAACCACCAAGACTCTTCCTAGAGCTGGCCCCCTGGTCAAACTGACCAATCAAGGGAAAAGGGCCTTGGTCAGGGAGGTGACCAAGAACCTGATGGTCACTCGGACAGATCTCTAGAGTTCCTCTGTGGAGATGGGAGAACCTTCCAGAGGGGCAACCATCTCTGCAGCACTCCACCAATCAGGCCTTTATGTTAGAGTGGCCAGATGGAAGCCACTCCTCAGTAAAAGGCTCATGAGAGCCCGCTTGGAGTTTGCCAAAAAGCACCTAAAGGACTCTCAGACCACGAGAAACAAGATTCTCTGGACTGATGAAACCAAGATTGAACTCTTTTGCTTGAATGCCAAGTGTCACATATCTGGAGGATACCTGGCACCATCCCTACGATGAAGCATGGTGGTGGCAGCATCATTCTGTGGGGATGCTTTTCAGCGGCAGGACTGGGAGATTAGTCAGGATTGAGGCCAAGATTAACAGAGAAAAGTACAGAGAGATCATTGATGAAAACCTGCTCATGACCTCAGACTGGGGTGAAGGTTCACCTTCCAACAGAACAACGATGTCACTACTCCCACCGAAGTTGGCTCCCCTCCCTGTTCGGGTGGTGCTCGGCGGTCGTCGTCACCGGCCTACTAGCCGCCACCGATCCTTTTTCCTTTTTCTGTTTGTTTTGTCTTATTAGTTGCACCTGTGTCTAATTGTGTTTTCCTGATGTGCTTCCTTATTTTAAGCCTAGTAAACCCGCCCTTGTTTTGTGCGGGATTAATTCTGTGTTACGTGTTGTGTCGTTGGGTTTGTTAGTGCTCCGGACCGTGTAACCTGTGTTTTGGGTTGGTCAGTATTTTTGCGCCCTGTGTTTTTGGATATTGTATTTTGGTGCCAGATTAAAGTGCACTTTTCCCTTTGGAACTCTCTGTTCTCTGCGCCTGATTCTTACCTCACACACCCAGTCCCGCGTGACAAACGGCCTTAAGCACACAGCCCAGACAACACAGGAGTGACTTTGTGCCAAGTCTCTGAATGTCCTTGAGTGGCCCAGCCAGAGCCCGGACTTGAACCCAATCGAACTTCTCTGAAGAGACCTGAAAATAGCTGTGCAGCAACGCTCCCCATCCAAGAGGATCTGCAGAGAAAAATGGAAGAAACTCCTCAAAAACAGGTGTGTCAAGCTGGTAGTGTCTTACCCAAGAAGACTCAACGCTGAAATCGTTGCCAAAGGCTCTTCAACAATGTACTGATTAAAGGGTCTGAATGCTTATGTAAATGTGATATTTCAGTTTTTAGCAAACATTTCTAAAAGGCTGTTTTTTGCATTGTCATTATGGGTAATTGTGTGTAGATTGATGAGGGGAAAGAAACAATTGAATACATTTTAGAATAAGGCTGTAATGTAACAAAATGTGGAAAAAGTCAACAAGTCTGAATACTTTCCCGAAGGCACTGTGTATGCTGCTCACAGGTGTGAGTCATCTGTCATCCAACTGGCAATAGTACACTTCCTTCCTTCCTGCAGCTTGACATAAGTGAACATGTTGACATCAGGGGAGTTGGAACATGGTAGCTTAGTGGGCTGTAACAGGAAGTGAAGGAGATGACTGGTAGGTAGACACAATGTCTCGCTTTCTTTCGTTCTCACGCGAGCACGTCCGCGAGCACGTCCGCACGCGCACACACACACAATGGCAATAATGTATGCACCATATGGCTCTTTGCTTCCCTCTAGTGTTTTGACGGATTGTTGTACAAATACTGTATGGGTTCTATTTTAGGTTGGCGTTAAGGAGGCGCAAGTGTAATTTCGTAATATAAAAACGGTCGCCCTAACGCCAGGTTCGGCAATCTAGCTGTTTTACATCAGCACGCTTGCGCTCAGATGGGAGGGGTGGATATATTTCAGGCATGTCATTAAAAACATGATCCGAAGTGCTAATTTCTGGCAGCTATAATGGTAATGTTTAAGGCCAATCAAAAGCTAGTTTTAGCGCTAACGCAGTTGGTCATGTTATGCATTTTGACAGGGGAAACTCAGCATATCCAGCCGTGACGCACACTGCCCATGGAACAAGATGTGATTTGTTGCCTGTATACTTAATATTTAAAAACATAAAACTATCTTGTTTTTTCACCCCAAAAAATATTTGAATAAAAACCAAGCATAGACCCCCCCTCCTCTCAATGAAGGCTGTTTTATTTTTGTCCTGCCCAATGTATTTCTATTTGTATTTATTATGGATCCCAATTAGCTGCTGCCAAGGCAGCCGAGACTCTATGAGATCCATCAAAATTAAAACAGTGTAATCAAGTAAGACTCGCGATAAAATGTTTGGCTCATGTAACAGATTGGAAATACATCTTAATCACCAAAGCTTTATAAAAATATTTTGAGAGGAGCAAAACAGTGAGCTGACATTCCCTTTTAATCTATGTGTTGTATCCAGGCCTATATTATTTTAACCATGCTTTGGACGTGCATAAAACCCTCTCCATGATGTAGGCTGCATGTGTCCATGCCCATCATGAGACGAAAGATGAGAACGTTGGTGAATACAGGTGAACCTTGCATTTAGAAGTTATTTTCCTGTAACAATTGTTTATTTTCCGTTTCATATTTTTAAAACCCAAGCCCTCTGTAGGTTACCCTTACCCTATAACGAAGGCTGCTTCAACATCAATGCGTCTCCTTTTTTTATGCTGGCGATTTCATCATGTATTTATAGTTTGCTTGTTTTTCGTTAAAAACATTTTTTAAATCCAAACTTACCATAATTATTTACTGTCCTGGTTTTATGGTGACAATGTCCATTGCAGGCATGCAATGCAATTTATGGAGAAGTGTGAATGCAATATGTTTCAATGCGTTTTGTATATGAGTATTATATTTGGGAGCAGTGTAACGGTGAGTGGACATTCTCCCTTTCTCTTTATATTGGATCTTTATCCAGCTACTGTCAAACGTTTGGATGCGTAAAAACTGCATAGTCTGCTTGTTTTAATATGATATGCCCAAATGGGAAGCAATTGTTGTGCCCGTAGACTAAATGTATTTATCCTATTTAAAACAAGTCGTTGTTTCATTTTGTTTGGATTTGGATTCGAATTATTCTCTTTTCAGTGAATTTAATCTTGCTTATTGACAACGTTTGGCATGTCCATGCCATAATGCAATGTACAGTAGCCTAGCCCCTATATCAGTGCAAATGCTATGCATATATTTCCACATTGAAGCAATGCAATTACTTAGAACAATGTGGACTGCAAACAGCTTCAAGTTAACATGTTTAGCGAAGATAGGATATGTCTACATTTGATATGATTTCTGTAAGCTGTTTAACAAACTAACATTGGAGTTTATTCCAAGGAAATGCATTTCTATTTCTATTTCTGATTGGCCAGTGAGGGGTCAAGCCTCTACACATCCACAAATTGTTTATTCATTAAAAACCCAGCCTTTCTGACACACCCCAGAATATATAGCACTACCGCCCAGCGCTTAGATTGACCGTTGCGTTACATTTGTTAAAATAGAGCCGCTTGTGTGTGTGTGAGAGAGATTTGGTTTTACTATCCTTGTGGTAACCAGAAGTCCTTACAAGGATAGTAAAACAAGGAACATTTGTGTGGACATCTCGCTGGTCTCCACAATGAAAATGGCTATTTTAGGGTTACAATTAGGGTTACAATTAAGGTTAGGGGTTGGGGGTTAGGGGCGGCAGGTAGCCTAGTGGTTAGACCGTTGGCCCAGTAACCGAAAGGCCGTCATTGTAAATAAGATTTTGTGCTTAAACGACTTGCCTAGTTAAATAAAGGTTAAAAAAATAAAGTAAATAGGGTTACGGTTTTGGTTTCGTTAAGGGGTTAGTGTTAGCTTTATTTTTAAGGGTTAGGGGAAATAGGTTCAGAATGGGAATACATTATTTAGTCCACATGATGATAAGAAAAAGTGTTTGTGTGTGTGGGCCCTTGTCAAAAATAGTGCAGTATATAGGGTTCCTTTTGGGCCGCACACATAATTTCTGTTGTCAATTATTTAACAGACTGTTAAATCAAAGCTATGGGTTAATGGGAGAGAGAGAGACCCTTCCTGTAAATGCAAGCTTACATTTTGTCAAAACGATTTATATTGTTAACCATACAACAAAATATATTAGTTGTCATGTTTGTCATATAGAAGATTAGAACTGTACTTTGACATATTTATTTTTGTTTATGTTCACCTGAATGGGTAGATCTATCTTCATCTGGTAACTCATTAGAATGTGGATTTACTGTTATATAAATTGCGTGGGCCTGTGTGTGTGTGTCCTACCTCTTTGCTGTACATCATGAGGTGGTGTGTGTTTGTGTGTGTGTGTGTGTGTGTGTGTGTGTGTTATATAACCATAATGAGAGGTGTGAAGGTGAAAACTGCTCACCTGTTCACCTGCTATATTCACCTGTTATATTTTAATTAAACAGAACACAACTAACTTTACAACAACAGCTAGTGCTTATATAAGGGAGATTTTTATTTGTTTATTTTTTACCTTTATTTAACAAGGCAAGTCAGTTAAGAACAAATTCTTATTTTCAATGACGGCCTAGGAACAGTGGGTTAACTGCCTTGTTCAGGGGGCAGAACGACAGCTTTTTACCTTGTCAGCCTGGGGATTCGATCTTCCAACCTTTTATTTACTAGTCCAATGCTCTAACCACTAGGCTAGGAGTAGGAGGAGAGTAAGTTGAAAGTGTGTGTGTGAGAGAGCAAGAGAGAGAATGTGTGTGTGTGTGTGTGTGTGGGGTGAGGGGGGTGTATTCACGCGCATTTGTGTAGTGCTACAAATATTATTTTTCTCACACTGACTCATAATCAGACTGTAATTGATACAGTATGTTATCAAAGCTCATCAACATGTATATCTAACGCCATAAGATAAATAGCAATGTGCAAGCAGGACTATTGTTGAGTTACAGGAAAATACTATCAAGAAAAGTCTGAGAATTTTCTATAAAGCAGGGTTGGGCTCAATTCAGAATTGAATCGAGAATGCCACAAATTCAAAATAGATTTTTAAAATTGAAATAGTAAACAGAATACATCATTGCAATTCGAATTTGAATTCAGTGAAGTTCAATGAAATTCAAATGCCTCTTCTACAGATGCATGATCTTAATTTGATCACACTGTTGCAGGATAACCTTCCTGCAAAAGCAGGCCATTTCAAACTGGTAGTGTATTTGAGGCTTCTGAAGTTTGTAATTTCCACTTTGAAAGGTCAGACTTGATTTTACCTTATGACAAATGTATCAACCCCTACCAAAATGTCCATAAATTATAATTCACATAATAATTCACATTTCCTGTTGCTGTAGGATTCGTTTCCTGCTGTAGGAAACAAGTTCAAATGAAGATCCTATCTGTAATCTATATTAGGTGTAGTCTATACAAATATACATATTGTACATGAAACCCTGAACATGTTGTTATACAGTATATATGCATATAAAATATTGTTGAAACAATTGATTTTCAGGACGAACTCTTAAAATGAATGATCAAGGAAAACAAAACCTGTATGCAAATATTCTAAGTTATGATATATTCAATATGGGGAAAACGGCAAGTTGACCCTGATGCCTTCAAAAAAGAAGCCAAACAGATAAAATGGTTGGTGGATATACACTGCTCAAAAAAATAAAGGGAACACTTAAACAACACAATGTAACTCCAAGTCAATCACACTTCTGTGAAATCAAACTGTCCACTTAGGAAGCAACACTGATTGACAATAAATTTCACATGCTGCTGTGCAAATGGAATAGACAACAGGTGGAAAATATAGGCAATTAGCAAGACACCCCCAATAAAGGAGTGGTTCTGCAGGTGGTGACCAAAGACCACTTCTCAGTTCCTATGCTTCCTGGATGATGTTTTGGTCACTTTTGAATGCTGGCGGTGCTTTCACTCTAGTGGTAGCATGAGACGGAGTCTACAACCCACACAAGTGGCTCAGGTAGTGCAGCTCATCCAGGATGGCACATCAATGCGAGCTTTGGCAAGAAGGTTTGCTGTGTCTGTCAGCGTAGTCTCCAGAGCATGGAGGCGCTACCAGGAGACAGGCCAGTACATCAGGAGATGTGGAGGAGGCCGTAGGAGGGAAACAACGCAGCAGCAGGACCGCTACCTCCGCCTTTGTGCAAGGAGGAGCAGGAGGAGCACAGCCAGTGCCCTACAAAATGACCTCCAGCAGGCCACAAATGTGCATGTGTCTGCTCAAATGGTCAGAAACAGACTCCATGAGGGTGGTATGAGGGCCCGACTTCCACAGGTGGGGGTTGTGCTTACAGCCCAACACCTTGCAGGAAATTTGGCATTTGCCAGAGAACACCAAGATTGGCAAATTCGCCACTGGCGCCCTGTGCTCTTCACGGATGAAAGCAGGTTCACACTGAGCACATGTGACAGACGTGACAGAGTCTGGAGACGCCGTGGAGAACATTCTGCTGCCTGCAACATCCTCCAGCATGACGGGTTTGGAGGTGGGTCAGTCATGGTGTGGGGTGGCATTTCTTTGGGGGGCCGCACAGCCCTCCATGTGCTCGCCAGAGGTAGCCTGACTGCCATTAGGTACCGAGATGAGATCCTCAGACCCCTTGTGAGACCATATGCTGGTGCGGTTGGCCCTGGGTTCCTCCTAATGCAAGACAATGCTAGACCTCATGTGGCTGGAGTGTGTCAGCAGTTCCTGCAAGAGGAAGGCATTGATGCTATGGACTGGTCCGCCCGTTCCCCAGACCTAAATCCAATTGAGCACATCTGGGACATCATGTCTCGCTCCATCCACCAACGTAACACGTTGCACCACAGACGGTCCAGGAGTTGGCGGATGCTTTAGTCCAGGTCTGGGAGGAGATCCCTCAGGAGACCATCCGCCACCTCATCAGGAGCATGCCCAGGCGTTGTAGGGAGGTCATACAGGCACGTGGAGGCCACACACACTACTGAGCCTCATTTTTACTTGTTTTAAGGACATTACATCAAAGTTGGATCAGCCTGTAGTGTGGTTTTCCACTTTAATTTTGAGTGTGACTCCAAATCCAGACCTCCATGGGTTGATAAATTTGATTTCCATTTATAATTTTTGTTTGATTTTGTTGTCAGCACATTCAACTATGTAAAGAAAAAAGTATTAAATAAGAATATTTCATTCATTCAGATCTAGGATGTGTTATTTTAGTGTTCCCTTTATTTTTTTGAGCAGTGTATAATTAAGGTTATAAGAGCATATGAACATTGTTTCCAGAGAAAAGTTATATATTCTTTGGTATCTAAGTGTCACCTGTCAGATTTAATGAAACTCTCCTGCTATATGACTGAGTGGAATTTATTTGAATTGCACTGAATTATATTCAACTTCCTGTCACTTCCTGTTAATTCAACTCAAATTTCAACTCATGAGTTCAATGGGACAGAATTCAAAAATTCAGAATTGAGCCCAACCCTGTACCAAAGGCAAGTATTTAATTACATTGTAAAATGAATGAATTCTCACAGATCAGACTATTCTCTCCGTATGGGTAGATATTGTCTTTCTGCTCTGTCTACTCTCTGGATACAGTCTTAGCATTGTCTGTGTGTCTGTGCTCTGTCTGCACTCAGGATCAATACACCTATATAGTTGCTTTAGAAAAATCTATTTGTCCTGCCATTACTCTTCATCTAATTGAATAGGCTAAATGAAAGATTGATGGGTTTATACCTGACATGGGTTCAGATTGCATTTGGGTTCTTTCAAATTCCGTAACTGTGCTTGATTGAGTTTACTCTACATAACGGAAACAAATGGAATAGTCCCCCAAAAGTGCAAACACTACCCATCTGGCACTTCATGCAGGCTCAATGAAACGCTAAGCTGATTTAAAGGAAAACCCAGGTTTGGTCAAAATGTGGTTGTGGTCGGCTGTAGAGATTGCAGCGTTCTCTTTCTCTCGCTCTCTCTCTCATACATTTTATCCTACTGTACACAGCATGAATCCTGCATGCATCTTACCCTCTGACATGATGTACTTTGAATTGTGACAATCACAAACATCACAAACCTCAAACCCTACTCCAAAAACACCACAGTGCTATTTTTTACTTCCACCCAGTGCAGTGTGACTCTGATGTGGTGTGTGTCCATGCTAACATGTAAACACTAATGTACTATGACAGGATGTTGACAGTTGGAGCAGCTGTAGGTTAGGCCCTCACACTCTGCCACCCTGCTGTTGCTGTGCGTACACACACACACACACACACACACACACACACACACACACACACACACACACACACACACACACACACACACACACACACACACACACACACACACACACACACACACACACACACACACACACACACAGATATGTAGGATCTTAATTTGAGCCAGTTTGCTAATCCTGCAGCAAAAGGAAATTGATGATAGGACTTGTCTAAGCAGGGGCAATATTAATGGATGCCAAGGGAAGCCAGTCTTCCCCCAAAAATAGAATAAATAAAATAATAATATACATGGAACAAAACTATAAACACAACATATAAAGAATTGGTCTTCTGCTTCATGAGCTATAATAAAGATCACAGAAATGTTCCATACACAATAAAAGCTTATTTAACTAAAATGTTGTGCACAAATTTGTTTACTTCCCTGTTAGTGAGCATTTTTTCTTTGCCAAGATAATCCACCAACCTCAAGAAGCTGATTAAACATGATCATTACACAGGTGCACCTTGTGTTGGGGACACTCAAAGGCCACTCCAAAATGTGCAGTTTTGTCACACAACACAATGCCACAGATGTCTCAAGTTGAGGGAGCATGCAATTGGCATGCTGACTGCCCACCAGAGCTGTTGCCAGATAATTTAATGTTAATTTCTCTACCATAAGCTGCCTCCAACATCATTTTAGAAGATTTGGCAGTGCGTCCAACTGGCCTCACATCCGCAGACAACGTGCAACCACGCCAGCTCAGGACTTCCACATCCAGCTTCTTCATCTGCCGGATCATCTGAGACCAGCCACCCAGACAGCTGATGGAACTGTGGGTTTCCACAGGCAACATTGTGAACGGAGTGCCCCATGGTGCCCCATGGCCGGTGGGTTTATAGTTTGGCCAGGCATAAGCTACAGACAATGAACACAATTGCATTTTATAGATGGCAATTTGAATGCACAGAGATACCGTGACAAGATTCTGAGGCCCATTGTCATGCCATTCATCCGCCTTCATCACCTTATGTTTCAGCATTATAATTCATGGCCTCATGTCCCAAGGATCTGTACACAAGCTGAAAATTTCCCAGTTTTTCCATGGCCTGGATACTCACCTGCCATGTCACCCATTGAGCATGTTTGGTATGCTCTGGATCGATGTGTACAACAGCATGTTCCAGTTCCCGCCAATATCCAGCCACTTCGCATAGCTAATGAAGAGAAGTGGGACAACGTTCCACAGGCCACAATCAACAGCCTGGTCAACTCTATGCGAAGGAGATGTGTCGGGCTGTAAGAGGCAAATGGTGGTGACAACAGATACTGACTGGTTTTCTGATCATCGACCCGACCTTTCTTTGAAAAGTACCTGTGACCAACAGATGCATTTCTGTATTCCTAGTCGCGTGAAATCCATAGATTAGGGCCTAGTGAATTTGTTTAAATTGACTGATTTCCTTATATGAACTGTAACTCAATAAAATCTTTGAAATTGTTGCATGTTGCATTTATATTTTTGTTCAGTATATATTTAGTCTCTCTGTATTTCATAATTTAACTTGCATTCACAAGAGGCTGAATGTATCTCACCAGAGAAAGCATCCGAGTGAACGAAACAGAGCCCCTCTGTCTCTGTATGTGTAGGCCATGTGTCTGATCCTGTCTGGTCAAAAATAGTATGATATTGTTGCTGCTTGTAGCATTGAATGCAAGGGAAGCCAGTGTGCTTTTGGCCTCCCTTGATAAAAAAATTATACAATAATAACCAATCAGTGTTGAGCTGAGCTGAGTGAGCTCAACTGTGAATGGTCCTGGTGCACCAAAAAAAATGTCAAAGGAAGGCAGTTTGGATTTTGCTTCACACCAATCACAACTTGATTTGTTGCATCTCGTTGTGTTGTTGTCCTCCGGTAACTAGCTAGCTAAAATTGGCCCTTTTCTAAATTAGCCATGGGCGGAGATAGGGATTTGGACATAATTCTCCGTACTGACCAATTATTATAAGGGCGATTCTGATCCATCCATAAATTCATACATTGCGCCTCTATCCTGAGAGGATGAAAGTTCAATATATAGCTAGATGTAGTAGGCTAATGTTAACTAGCTGGCTAATCATTGCCCATGAAAGGAAGTTAGGCTAGTGAGCAAGCATTTTAGCCAGGTAGCCTAGGATAACTAAAAGCATGTACTGTATGACCGAGTCATAGACCATTTCGACAACATGAAATAGAGGAGGGTGGCATTGCTGTTTCTATACAATTAGGGTGAGTCAACATGTTTTTTCTACTTACGCACACAGACACACACACAAACACACACACAACTTTTGCTTATGTTGATTGGACTAAATTGTTTTTGAAAAATCATAGGTGATTTAATTATGTTGAAGTTGAAATGGTACTGGAATAGTGGAGGCACCTCTTTGCGGTAACTCTCCAGTGTTCAAAATCAATAGTTGTTTAGTAGTACAAAAATGCCAGAAACATTAACTTGATTGACCAAGCTGTAGGTCATGTAACTGTTTGTTACATGCAATATGATTTGTGGAATTCACCAGACAGCTGTTGCTCTCCAGTTTTGTGATGAAACAAAGCTGTGGTTGTATTTATTCTGCCGTTGTGTCTGCCGCTGTGTCTCTCGACCATAGGCGTATATATTTGGGGCGGCAGGTAACATATTGGTTAGAGCGTTGGGCCAGTAACCGAAAGGTTGCTGGGTCGAATCCCTGAGCTGCCAAGGTAACAATTAAAGCATCCAACAATTAATGTCAGCCAGTTTTAGAGGACTGCATGATTCCATACATTTTTCAAATTAAATGCCAATATGCCAACATTCCCTTCAAACAATTCAGTCAATCCACAGACATACACTGCCTCAAATCAGTTGATGATAGGACTTAGACACAGTAGCGGTGTGTGGGTAAAATCACTGGGGAAGCCAAGCCAGGAAAAGCCCTTTTACAATATCTGTTGTGATAATTGCATTGTTTTCTCTAGAGCCTGTTAGTTCATATACCTTGTCCCCGTGATATATATATTTATTTGTTATTTAACCTTCATTTAACTAGGCAAGTCAGTTAACTTCTTGGATATAGGGGGCGCTCTTTTAATTTATGGATAAAAAACGTGCCCATTTTAAGCGCAATATTTTGTCACGAAAAGATGCTTGACTATGCATATAATTGGCAGCTTTGGAAAGAAAACACTAAGGTTTCCAAAACTGCAAAGATATCATCTGTGAGTGCCACAGAACTCATGCTACAGGCGAAACCAAGATGATACTTTAACCAGGAAATGGTCAGAATTTTCGAAGCTCTGTTTTCTATTGTCTCCTTATATGGCTGTGAATGCGCCGGGAATGCCCTTCCTATCGTTTCTCCAAGGTGTCTGCAGCATTGTGACGTATTTGTAGGCATATCATTGGAAGATTGGCCATAAGAGACTACATTTACCACGGGTCCGCCCGGTGTCCTTTGTGTAAATTGGTGCGTAATCTTCAGCCGCAGGCATTTTCTCCTGGGATTCAGAGGGGAAAGCACACTTCCACGAACGATATATCATCGAAGAGATATGTGAAAAACACCTTGAGGATTGGTTCTAAACAACGTTTGCCATGTTTCAGTCGATATTATGGAGTTAATTTGGAAAAAAGTTCGACGTTTTGAAGACTGAATTTTCGTTTTTTTTTGGTAGCCAAACGTGACGCACCAAACGGAGCAATTTCTCCTAAACAAATCATCTTTCAGGAAAAACTGAGCATTTGCTATCTAACTGAGAGTCTCCTCATTGAAAACATCTGAAGTTCTTCAAAGGTAATGATTTTATTTGAATGATTTTCTGGTTTTTGTGAAAATGTTGCCTGCTAATGCTAACGCTAAATGCTACGCTAGGTGCGCTAGCTGTTACACAAATGCTTATTTTGCGATTGTTGAGAAGCATATTTTGAAAATCTGAGATGACAGTGTTGTTAACAAAAGGCTAAGCTTGAGAGCTAGCATATTAATTTCATTTCATTTGCGATTTTCATGAATAGTTAACGTTGTGTTATGCTAATGAGCTGCGGGGATAATTACACTCCTGGATACAGGTTTTTTTCGTAGCTAAACGTGACGCACCAAACGGAGCGATTTCTCCTAAACAAATAATATTTCAGGAAAAACTGAGCATTTGCTATCTAACTGAGAGTCTCCTCATTGAAAACATCTGAAGTTCTTCAAAGTTAATGATTTTATTTGAATGATTTTCTGGTTTTTGTGAAAATGTTGCCTGCTAATGCTAACGCTAAATGCTACGCTAGGTGCGCTAGCTGTTACACAAATGCTTATTTTGCGATTGTTGAGAAGCATATTTTGAAAATCTGAGATGACAGTGTTGTTAACAAAAGGTTAAGCTTGAGAGCTAGCATATTCATTTCATTTCATTTGCGATTTTCATGAATAGTTAACGTTGCGTTATGGTAATGAGCTTGAGGCTGTATTCACGATCCCGGATCCGGGATGGCTCGACGCAAAAGGTTAAGAACAAAGTCTTATTTACAATGACGGCCTGCCAGGGAACAGTGGGTTAACTGCTTTGTTCAGAGGCAGAACAACAGGACTGTTTTGCTAGCACAGACTGGAATATGTTCCGGGATTCATCCAATGGCATTGAGGAGTATAACACCTCAGTCATCGGCTTCATCAATAAGTGCATTGACGATGTCGTCACCACAGTAACCGTACGTGCATATCCCAACCAGAAGCCTTGGATTCAAGACAACATCCACATTGACCTAAAGGCTAGAGCTGCCACTTTCAAGGAGCGGGACAATAATCCGGATGCTTATAAGAAATCTCGCTTACACCCTCAGACGAACCATTAAACAGGCAAAGAGTCAATACAGGATTAAGATTGAATCCTACTACACCGGCTCTGACGCTCGTCAACTATTATGGACTACAAAGGGAAACCCAGCCGTGAGCTTCCCAGTGAAGCGAGCATACCAGATGAGCTAAATGCATTTTATGCTCACTTCGAGTGTTAGAGTTCGTTCCTTACGTCCTTCTTTGTCAATCATTGGTTCATTGGTAAAATTAGCATTATTACAATATCTTTAATTAAATCATTCGAAAACCTTTATTAATGCAATTGCAGACAGAAGTTGACAAACAGGAACATAGCACGCATGTTTCTGAGTAAGTTCTGCATCAAACAAAAGGTCTCCAGTTGTTTTATTAAACCCTAAGTCGTGCCCTGCTTACGTCATCATCCTCTACTCCTGGGACCAAAACCATGCCTACAAAGCTGTATAAACTGGGCCTTTATTGTTAGCAAAACACTTAGCAGTAAATGTCCCCTCCCCCCAAAAGTTGATTTTTTTGTGGAATGTTTGCCTAGTCTTATCTCCTTCACTCCCTTGCAGAGTTCTGTCTAAGTCACACATTTATAAGAGGGGCCTCTTTATGAGACATAAAGAGAGAGAGAGAACTAAAATACAACTGTAGAATATTACTAAACTTCTACAATGAATATATATATTGTTATTCCGTAGTCTAAAAACCTATAATGTAAGGAGGGAGGGGTCTTATAACCCCTCCTCTTCAATTAATAAAACATAAGCATAATCAATTATTCTAATACATCAAACATCCTGACACAAGACAAGCAACACTGAAGCATGCATCAGAGCACCATCTGTTCCAGGCAATTGTGTGATAACGCTCTTGGTAGCCGATGTGAGCAAGACCTTTAAACAGGTCAACATTCAGAAAGCCGTGGGGCCAAACGGATTACCATGCGCGGACCAACTGGCAAGTGTCTTCACTGACATTTTCAACCTCCCTGACCGAGTTTCAAGCAGACCACCATAGTCTCTGTGCCCAAGGAAGTGAAGGTAACCTGCCTAAATGATTACCGCCCTGTAGCACTCACGTCGGTAGCCATGAAGTGCTTTGAAAGGTTGGTCATGGCTCACATCAACAGTATCATCCCGGATACCCTAGATCCAGTCCAATTCATATACTGCCCCAACAGATCCACAGATGATGCAATCTTAATCGCACTCCACACTGCCCTTTCCCACCTTGACAAAAGGAACACCTATGTGAGAATGCTGTTCATTGACTACAGCTCAGAGTTCAACACCATAGTGCTCACAAAGCTCATCACTAAGCTAAGGTTCCTGGGACTAAACACCTCCCTCTGCAACTGGGTCCTGGACCTTCTGACGTGCCAAATACTCGACTTGGAGTATAAGAAGCTTCATGTCCATTCTAGTACTGAAATTCCTAATTCTATGGGTAAAATCAAGTCTGAAATTTATAATGTGGAAATTACAAACTTCAGAAGCCTTTTTAAACCTCAAATACACTACACGTTTGAAATGTCCTGCAATCAGGGAAAGTTCTCCTGCAACAGGGTAATCAAATTAAAATCTTACATGTGTACAGACAAAATGCACACACACTTAAATACTCTGCCCCTGAGGTATAGGATAGTGTGTAAAGTCATTACGGGGTCAAAGAAAGAAGGCTATAAACACAGTCTCTCACATCCAACACTTACTTCCTGTTACCCTGCCCCAGGTACAACTATTAATACTGTTACTTCTGGGTGGAAAGGGCATGTGTGTGTGTGTGTGTGTGTGTGTGTGTGTGTGTGTGTGTGTGTGTGTGTGTGTGTGTGTGTGTGTGTGTGTGTGTGTGTGTGTGTGTGTGTGTGTGTGTGTGTGTGTGTGTGTGTGTGTGTGTGTGTGTGTGTGTGTGTGTGTGTGTATTAGAGAGAGAGAGAGAGAGAGGGAGACAGTATGTGAATATCCATATAGCAGATGGTGTTGGAAAGACTGGAGGTGAGACAGACTGAGCAGCCTAGAGAAGAGGCTCTAAAGCAGGGCAACAGCTGGCCACTGAGCCCCCTGTGGTACACCAAAATCAGAATAGGAAAGAGTGGCAGTCATAAGTGTCTGG